>NW_010312975.1:0-2488 GCF_000700745.2 Antrostomus carolinensis
ACCCACATCTCCAATTTAGGGACAAAGATGTCATGAGGGACAGTATTAAATGCCTTGCACAAGTCCAGATAGATGACAGCACTTGCTTTAGCCTTATACACCAATGCTGTAGCCTTGTCATAAAAGGCCACCAGATTAGTCAGGCAAGATTTGCCCTTGGTGAAGCCATGCTGGTTGTCATCAATCACCTTTTCATTCTCCATCTGCCTTAGCATATTTTCTAGAGGTATCTATTTCATGATCTTGCCTAGCACTGAGGTGAGACTGACCGGCCTGTAGTTCCCCAGGTCTTCCTTGTTACCCTTTTTAAAAATAGGGGTTATGTTCCCTTTTTTCTAGTCTGCAGGAACTTCAGTAGATAGCCGTGACTTCTCAAATAGGATGGATAGTGGTTTTGCAACTTCATCTGCCAGCTCCCTATTCTTCATTCTCCTGGACCCTTCCTTTGCTTTCTAGGACTTGGGCAGTGTGACACGAGCCCTTGCCAGTGAAGACTGAAGCAAAAAAGTCATTGAGCGCCTCAGCCTTCTCAATGTCCCGGGTGACCAGGTCTCCCAATTCCTTCCAGAGGTAGCCCACATTATCCCTAGTTTTCCTTTTCTCCCTGACATACCTGTAGAAGCTTTTTTGTTTGGTTGGTTGGGGTTTTTTTTGGTTTTTTTTTGTTATTTTGTTTTTTGTGTTTTGTTTTTTTTCCCCTTGACATCTCTGGCCAAATTTAATTCTGTCAGGGTCTCTGTTTTGCCCAAATTTTTGCCAATTAATGGGGGTTGACAGAAAAGACAGAAGAGTAAGCTTATTTTACTGATTATCTTGGGATAATACAAAAAAGAAACAACACAGTAAACAATCAGAATAAGCTAAATATATTGCAGAGCAACAACACACAGTTAGGCAGTGCATCTAGTCATTGCTAAAGTTATCAGTAGTGATTAAGAAAGATACATCACCAACTGCCCTATTTACCATCATCCAGACTTGCAGTCACTGGGGTGCCCTGGAGCAGCGAGGGTTTGGAGAACCTCTCCCTGGTAATTGGGAAGTCCTGTGTAGTGTGTCCATCCACAGATGAGGCCATCAAATAATCACTGTTTTATAGTACTCAATTACCAAACTCAGCAAGTCAGGATGACTTGCATTTTTCTTTGTACAGAAACACCTAACACATCATCCTCCAAATTGGATTCCACCCAAAGTCTGGCCAGGGC
This sequence comes from Antrostomus carolinensis, assembly GCF_000700745.2. NCBI lineage: Eukaryota > Metazoa > Chordata > Aves > Caprimulgiformes > Caprimulgidae > Antrostomus > Antrostomus carolinensis. The sequence goes on from NW_010312975.1 coordinate 1,209, forward strand.
TCAGGGAGGAACCCAAGGGAATATTTCTGTTCTTGTGGTTTTAACCACAGCCTTCTCAACTGACATCTGTCTGACTGGCTTCACCATCTATTTCAGTTCTAACCAAAAATATTGCTGATTGCTGCTAAAAAGTTGCTGAATGCTGTTGCACTATAAATATTATGACAAATATAATCTTTACAGGGTCTGTCTAGAGGTCAACAATTAGCTTGGGCCTGTTATACAGACCTGGGCATATCATCCTCCCAGGTTACCTGTCCTTCCTTTCACCCTCTGTATCCATTAAGTATGCTGCTGCAAATAAAATTTTCTCATCCTGACCTTTGATTACAACACTCTTCTACATTCCTTCACTGGTATCTTCTGTATTGAGACAAATATAAACAATATGGTTTCTCTTTCAAGGTCTTTCACAAAATCTTGCTTTCTTCTTTAATTCAGTATTGAGAGCCTATCTCCTGATTCTGGTCATAGGTCCAGCCCTGCATTAGAAATTTAATAAATGGATAAGTGATTTTTATGATGCTCCCTTGCCACTCCTCTTCATCACAGATATTTCACAGAAGCATGCACAAAACACTTACTCATTGTTCTTGTTGATATCTTGTTGAGGTATGATTGGACTCAATGATCTCAGAGGTCTTTTCCAACCAGAAGATTCTATGATTCTATGATCTCTCTTTTGTTATGATGCTTAGGAAAAAGCAACAATTAAGCAGATAATGTTTTAAGATGACCGTTGATCTTTGTGGCCAACATAGTCTTACTGTTTCCTCATAGTTTGAGAGGTTTTTGTCTATGTCTATTTGCCTTGTCTTATATCATAAATTAAGTAAAGTTATCTAACATTATCTGTCTAAAAATTAGGTAGACACCTATTCTAAGCAAGTCATCTCTGCTCCCTTTCTAGTTGGAGTAGGGAGATAAGTAACTAAAATAGCAGTGTTGAATCATACTACAGAGTTCATAGAGGGAACTTGGCTTGGCATACAGAGCAAAACTTGTATATTGAGTATGCGTGGCAAGGTTTTGGTAGCAGGGGGGTGGGGGGCATAGGGGTGGCTTCTGTGAGAAGCTACCAGAAGCTTCCCCCATGTCTGCCAGAGTGAATGTCAGCCGGCTCCAAGACAGACCCGCCTCTGGCCAAGGCCGAGCCCATCAGTAATGCCTCTGTGATAAAATAATTAAGAAAAAAGTGGAAGAGAAAAAAAAAAACTGCACACACTTTGCAGTTAGAGAGGAGTGAGAAGATGTAAGAGAAGCAACTCTGCAGTCACCCA
>NW_010312976.1:0-2099 GCF_000700745.2 Antrostomus carolinensis
CATCTCTGTACAGATTAGGAATTTAAACAAAACTATATAATGAGTCAACACCAGAAAAAGGAACAGTTCTTGGGTCTTCAAGATCTGTATTTTAATTCTAGCTAAGGCATGTTCTACAAAAAAATATTGTCAAAAAAGGTACTTTTTACATAGATTTATTGGAATTAATTTGTGTTTTTCTACGTCTACTGTAGAAATATCTTAACCTTCTTATTCTTCAGCAATAAAACCAGCATAATACATTAATACTGTTGCTGAGCTGTCCTAATCTGGGATTTTTCTGTTAGTCTTGTTTCTTAAATTTAGCAAGCTAAAATGTTCCTACAGTATTGGCAAAATTCTTCACTGTCAGGCAATCGCTGCTTCTGAACTTTCAGGACAGCTTTGCATTAATTAATGCAGGGATGGTGGTGACAGCACAAGCTAGGAAATGTGTTAGAACTGGAATAGATGGTATTTTCAATCTCTTTAAAATTTAAGATTCTGTAATAATAAAGAAGTTTAACTGTCTGGAAGATTTTGGTTGCAAGTTTAAATGAACCTCTAATGGAGTTCAAGGCTTTTAAGTCTTCTTAAGAATTAAGATATAGGCTTAAGATGGAGTACTTCAGGCAAGAAATTCTTTGTTTGTACGTTCTAATCATGACTGACAGTTCAACCCTGGAGTGTAAATAGTATCTTTTTATGTATTTTTTCTTGGTGTTTGATATTTTTATGCTCTAAAACTCTTTGATTTGAAGAAGATTCAATTGAAACCCCAAAAGAAAATATTGCAAGATAAGATGGTTGATAACAGTGATATGGAGGGAATGTACATGACAAGGATAGATTAGGAGAGAAGATGCAGTGATTGGGAATTGCCAGTAGAGGAACTCAGTTTCCTACTGACTGATTTAAAATTGGGACCGATAATACTGACATTCATATTTGGGACCAAGTAAAAGGGAGGATATTTTCAAACAAGATACAGAAGATATTGTGAGTAAAGTCAGAGAGCGTTAAGAAGCTGAAAATGAATGTGACTGTTCTATTGAAATGAAGGGAGGAATGCAACAGAGTTGTGGAACAGTAAGCAGCGAAATTGGGCAATAACAGTTGCATCCTGGGCTGTGTGGCCAGCAGATCTCATGAGACCCTACATGGAGTACTGTGTTCAGCTCTGAGGCCTCAAGCATAAGAAAGACATGGACCTGCTCAAGCAGGTCCAGAGGAGGGCCACAAAGATGATTGGGGGGCTAGAGCACCTTCCCTATGAGGACAGGCTGAGAGACTTAGGGTGGAGAGAAGGCTCCAGGGAGGCCTTTCAGTACTTAAAGGGATCTACAGGAAAGATGGGGGGGGACTTTTTATCCAAGAGTGTAGTGATAGAACAAAGGGTAATGGCTTTAAACTGAAAGAGGCTAGATTTGGATTAGATACTAGAAAGAAATTCTTTACTGTGAAGGTGAGGAGACACTGAAACAGGTTGTCCAGAGAAGTTGTGGATGCCTGGAAGTGTTCAAGGCCAGGTTGGATGAGGCTTTGAGCAACCTGGTCTGGTGGAAGGTGTCCCTGCTGATGGCAGGGCAATTGGAACTAGATGATCTTTAAGGTCCCTTCCAACCCAATCTAACCCAAAGCATTCTATGATTCTAGTCTATGATTCTGTTATTCACTGGTACGATGAGATTTATGGAAACATATGCAATTGCAACAGACAAGTGATTTATTCAGGCATGTCTAGTTTTAAGTTTAACTAGATTATACCCTTGGACACCCTATAAACATGTTGCGGAAACAAAAGAAAAGGAAAATGTATGTTTCGAAATCATTGGTATGTTTTATTTCTGTCAGAGGATCTGAATATTACTCAAACCTGGTAAAGGTCTCATCTGGCATATTTCTAAAGAGAAGCTGGATATGCCTGGGGTAGATATAGTCTTTTATTAAGGATATTAATATGTGTGTACATTAGAATCATAGAATTGTTTAGGTTGGAAAAGACCATCAAGATCATCAGGTCCAATCATTAACCTAATACTGACAAGTCCACCACTAAACCATGTCACTAAACACCACATCCACAGAACTTTTAAATACCTTCAGGGATGGGGACTCAA
>NW_010312977.1:0-19034 GCF_000700745.2 Antrostomus carolinensis
CCCCAGCCTATACTGGAACCTGGGAAATGCAACAATAAGGTTTAAACAACAGCTCATGAGTAACATGCCCTGCAATTCTTCATCATTCTGTTTACACTGCATTGAGAGTTACGAATGAAGAAATAAGCAGCAAAATCCAGCCTGGCAAAATATGGAGCCTGTCACAAATGCTTTTTCAAAAATAGCAGGGGTAATACTAACATCACAACCAGTATTCTTCCCACTCCAATCAGCAAAACTATCCTTGAATTTGATCCCATGTTGCACCCAGAAGGACAGCTATGTTTGTCTACAGAGCCACCACACTATTCTAGCTGAAGTGATTATTTTAAAGTGTTTGAAGTACCTTGAGCATGACAGAAGACACAGAAAAACAAATTCCATTCGACAATACGCAATTCGTACTAATGTTAATTAATTCACATTCACAACATAAGCTGAAGCTGTTCAAAAAAAACCCCCATTATGGTATATTCTGAGAACAGGAGCAAAACACAAACCTTGGCTTAGCTTCACCAACGTACCAACACAACTTTATACATCTTTTTAAAATGAGCCCACGGCTTCCTTCTCCTTCCTGCTCCTGGAAGGATGCCAGTATTAGGCCCACCACACTGCCTGATCAAGAATCAGCTCTAAAAGTAACTCTCCTTTCTGCAGAAATCAGTTGTTAAGAGGGCCAATATTAACAGTTTTCAGCAGCGATGTAGGTAAAATGTGAGTGGAACTGCTTCATGGCCTAGTTAAGAGGTCTGGCTGAAGAACGGGGCATATATTTTTGCCCCCAACTTTTAGAGTAAAACATGGTAATTCCCACTCTTGCACTTCCATGAGTCCTCTGCATCTACTCATTCATCTTCAGGTCTCCCTGGGTGCCTGGAAACCAAACCACACAATGGACAGGTATTTGCAAAATGGTCCTACCACCAGCCCCCCATGAATTTTCAACTGCTTGCCCATATAAGATAGAATCCTGCTGAGGAAAACTTGCTCCAAGACCCTGGAGCACCCCACTCTGAAGAAGTTGGGCCAGAAACAGCATGATGGACACCAGTAACACAGCACTAGCTAGGTGAGGTGAACACTACATGGAGCTGGCTCCTTCTCTGAGGTAGAAGCTTCTCAGTGTTGTGTTTGAGGTACAAACACGTAGAGTTTATACACATAAGTTGACAGGTGAACAGCTTTGCTCTCAGTAGTAATCACAATTTCTTTTAAAGTCCTGAACCGAAGTTAAGAGATGACCCAGGTCAGTATTCACACATCGCACACCACAGCCTTTCTCAAACACAAGAAGAAAAAAAAATACCCAACAAAAAAAACCCCCAACAAAAATCCCAGCTACAGAGTAAACCTCACTTACACATACCACAAAAGCTCTTATTTTCCATGCCCATCCAAGAACACAAATTGTCCGAAGACTGAATACCAGCTCTCCACAAAGGATCTCTGAGCCAGTCGGAGCGTCTCAGCTCCCTGCCAGGCTGCTGACTCCAAACAACCAGGCACTTGCACGTAACAAAACTGCCCTCAACCCGCTACAGCAATACACTTAGCATCCATCCTTTTCATTGCACACCTGCTCGTTCAGGTCTCTCTAAAAAAAAATACACACAAAAACTTTAATAGTAAGAAGGGAAATCAGTGGCTACAACCGCAAAGCGCTGCGTTGCCAGCCAGAGATGTCACAGCACGCAATCCCACGCTGAATGACTGCCAGCAAGGAGGAGTCCCAGCTTAAGGCCTCAAAAACCACTTGGAAGGCTGTTGCCTGGCTGATTACGTCCCCGTTTGCAAGGGTAAGGCTTCAGAGCAGTGTGTGCAGCAGATTAGACATGAGGCTCCCCGTGCACAGCCAGCAGAAGCTGCAGATCCAAACGTTACAGCAGATCAGAAGCTGCTGTAACGTGCCCATGAGCTCCAGGTTTATAAAAATACTAGTTGTATCGGTGAAACTCTAATCCATGGGCAGTGACCACAATACGCTCCAAACTCCACCTGAAATGAATGGGTCTGTAAGAAATTTTTTAAAAAAACAAGTGAAGGATATGGTAAAACTCCTATCAAAATAGTTAGGGCAGTGTCTCTTTGGGGTAGGGGGGGGAAGGAAAAAAAGGGACAATTTGGCATTTGCAGTGTGTACAAGATGTCTTCATACACTTTCCTGATTCCTTGCCAGTAACTATTCAAAAAAGACCACTTAACAAGCAAACAGGTCTTCAGCACAACAAATAATAAAAAAGAGAGCAAAGCTTGTGCTATTTAAATATCACGAAACATTCTGCTAATCATGCACAGATGGAAGTACAGACGCTTCTGCCAGACGCCTTGTTCAGAAACTTTGCTCTATTTTTAATTATTTGATGCACAGAGGACCTGTTTGCTGATTAAAAGGGCACTGCCTTTAAAAGGACTCCATCAATATGGAGTCTAGTCTTGTTTTTAATGGAGGATTTTAAAAGTAGTAACTCATACCTCCGAGCTCCCTGTACCAATTTTTACAATCTTATAGGCATGTGGTTGTATTTTTTTCAGATGCTTCTTTCACCTTGGAAAACTGTCTACATAGAGGAAAAGTGAAACTAACTATACTCAAGTTATTGTTAAATACACTGAGTAAATCCATTTTGAAAATGTGTATTTTCCCCTAATATCCTTTAGTATGTATCTTTTTTGGTATTACCTATAGTAAAAAGGCTATACATTTTCAGATAAAAGCCTAGGTTTTCTTGAAAATGGATCATCTTCAAAATTATAAATCAAAATACTTATTAAATTGGGGTTTTTTTTCAAATCTACTATAACTACATTATCATTCCAATAGTCAGTTCTTGTAAAAAACACTTTGTTTGATTAAAAAAACCAAACAAAACCCACAACAACTCACATTTTTTCACTTCGTACCTTCTGTGAAGTTCACCCATTCAGTGGCACGGTGCTTCATTCCTGTACTTATCCACAGCAGTCCAAGAATTTTTCCCTCACTGAAGAGCCTCACTCAAAATGCATACCATGTTCAATTTCTTTTCTTTTTCTGAATGAAGTGCTTTTCAAACATTCTTTTTTGGTTTAGTTTTACATTTTATCTTGAAAGTTTTGCAACCTCTACAGAATTTTGCCACTGGAGCAAAGTCACAGTATGAAAACAAGTGGAAACCCAAGGAAAACTGCCCAAGCTGTTACTTTTGTCCCAACACTATGACATGTGAAAGCTATATTTTTATAGCTTACTAACATTAACAATTTGAAGTGCTGCTATTAACACAGTAAAAGAATCCTTTGATTAGCAGACCACATGATATGATAATAAAATAACACTGACCGCATTATCTTATGAATAAATGACCCAAAGGGGGTGGCTCATGGTTCATACTCAGGTACAGAGAAAATTAACTGAATTATTTTTTTTATTACTAGTTTTTTTTAGATTGCCAGCATGTAATATTATACAAACAAATGTATCCAACTGATTTGTTAGAGACCAGCTGACAAGCCTGAAAAGCAAGATGCCTGCTGAAGAGACATTGCAGCTGGAAGCCAGGAAAGACTAGCTGGGGCACAAGGGACTGAAAATCCAATGTTCGGCCAAGGAAATGGACACCCACAGTGAAGCTGCCGAGAAGAAATAAGGGGTTTTTCCCCCTGAGGAGAAGGGGGAGGCTGTCTGGAGCGAAAGACTTGTCCAGGCAGATCATTGGGGTTGCAAAGCTCAGAATCCAGCTATGACTAACGAGGAAGGAAGAGAGGTAGATGAAACAACATTCAAATTTGCAGTTCTGCAGAAAATTACTGAGGTATTGAAACCCTCTGTGCAGAAATGGATTTTAGACATATAGAAACATACACAAAAAATGAAGTCAAAGAAAGGGCCAACACGGAATCAAAGTATCGTGGAGGTAATAAACCTGGCAAGGGAGCTGTACAAGTAGGTCAGATACTCAGCAGCAAGAACTGCTGAGCACAGGAGAATCTCAGGAGAGAAGGGGGTGAGGAGAAAAACTAATTAGCCAGCAATAAAAGAATAAGTCTGGAAAAGTTTAAGATCGGACAGAAAGATGAAAGAGCAAAATACTGCTTGGACTACATGAAGATTAGTGTAATTGACCAACACATTCACCTGAAGCATGGGAAGAAGACCAATGACACGACTAACGAACAGTTTTAATTCCCTTTTCACTTGGAGGAAAAGCCAAGTGAACACCCAACTGCCTCAGCACCAAGCAAGCGGTGTCTGATCAGGAACACTGACCTGCCGGCAACAGTTCCAAGTCCAGAGGGTCCCAACACCCTCTGGAGACCCCATGCCAGATCCCATGCTGTGTCACACCACCTTTACACCCATGTGACTCCATTTACACCATCCAAGTCCGTAACGGAGGTGGGAACCAGACCCCTTACTCCACTGCTGCCTTTGGCTGAGCGCCTCGTTGCGATGCAGAACACGCACACTTCACATGAAACAAGATAAGGGGCGTAAAAAAAACCCTGGTTGCTGCAGCACAGGCTGCGCAACACTACTGGTTTCATAGAGACACTCTGGCTGAGCTGTACAAACAGCCCCAAACACTGCAGCCAGCCAGCTGACAGCTCAGATGAACGCACTTCATAGCAGAGCCGCACACGTAGCAGAAGTGTGTCTTAGTTTGCATTTCTTCCATTCCATCCAGCCAACGTGACATTCAACAAGTTTGATTCCTTAGGTAACGGGTGTACTCGACTGCTGCTGTTTAATGTATTGTAGATGCTTGCTACAAACCTTCTACCCACCTCAGTTTTCCTGAGGGCCCTTTCTGGCTGTACTCTTAACAGATAACAACATCTGGAGAGTAGTGTCATGTAACAAATGTCATACCTCCACTCAGGAATTACTTTAATTCACTCAGTCACTACACACTGTGTTCCCCCTGAATCTGCTGCTGAGCTGCAATCAAAATAAACTTGCAGTCAAAATAAATGGTAGGACTTACCCATGCTGGTTTGTATCATTCTCACAGCTGAAGACCAGGCACCAGGACTGAGTTATTCTGTCAACTTGTGCAAATATGGCACAAAATGTAGATTTTTACCTCTTGTTCAATCCTTCTGGTATTGTAGCATCACATATATTTTAAGTCAATATATAATATACACCTGCACTATCCAAACAAACACACAGTGCAATTTTAAACTATAGATTATTGGTCCATAAGATCCACCATCATCCTCTCTCCCCATAAAACAAAACACAGACTTCAAAACACGTTACATAGATGGCACTGCCGTGTCACTTATCTCCCCACAATTTAATTAATCAGTTGTCAAGTTCACAAAGGAAATCACAAGTGATTTCCAAGCCTGTGTCGTTAACAACAAAAATATCAGGCCAGATCACAGCAGAGATCCAAGAAGATTTAGCAAGACTGGTAGCACGAAATCTGAAACCCATCCCTGATTCAAATATGAGACAGACAAGACCTAAGCAAAGAGGTGAAGCAGCTTCACAGTTCTGCAAAACTAGGAGATGCAAAGGAAAAGTGTTTGCCCAGACCCACCAGTCCATCTTTGGCTATTCCACCAGCAAGCGTTGCTCACAGAGGAGTCATGCTAACGTGGCCCTGGGTAGCTGGCAGGAAAAAGGGAAAGAAATACAAAAATCTAGAAGGTATTAGTTCTCTCACTTGTAATAAAGTAGAGGGGAAGGTACCATTTCATTTGAGTGTCTGCGAGACAACAGCAGTTAGCAGCAGAGAAATCTCTACTGTATCTTAATGAGTTGGGTTTTGTTTGTTGGTTTTAAACCAGATGCTCAAATCTTAAGACATTAGTATGCAATTAAAATCTTGTATTAACTGAAAGATCATGTTCACGATATTCATGCAGTAGCCTTTTACTTGCATAAATATTGATAGAAATATCTGTATTAGTGTCTCTGGGGTCAAATATTTTACTCAGAAGTTCAATCTTAATGACAAGGAACATTGTCTCCTCTTGCTGAGGGAAGAAAATACCATGGACCCAATCCGTAGTCCTCAGGCACTATCTCTTCTGAAATTACAGGCAGTGTTGCCTGAGTCTCAGTTTTGGGGGAAATGCTGCTAAGCCTGAAGAGGAAGGTGAACAGAGGGTGGTTTCGACAGACCACCTCTAAGCAGGTAGTTGAAGACAAGCCCAAATCACCACCTAGTAACTCTTTGGCTCTGTAAAATGAATCTGACGTGGTGGCTCGGGATGCAGGTCCTTCCACAAACAGCTTTAATGGTTGGTGGAAGGGTCTGTCAAAGGACAGACAACTGCGAAGTGTGCAAGTTAACCTTTCAGATGACAGGTGAGGCATTTTGCTCATGGTCATACTTATTTTCTGATTCTTACAAAGGATTTCTGTTTTCAGCAATGCCTATACAGCATTACCTGAGATACTCTGAGTCATTAAAAAAATTAAATAGGATAAAAAATAAATTTTAAAAAATTGAAAAAATGGTTCAATGACCTTCTGTTGGGTGTTAATTGCTTATTTTATTATGTTCCCTACTCATTGCATTTTATAAAATGCAAAATTTTATCTACTTTTAGCCTCTTGTATCTTTGCTTTTAAAACGTGACACATTCTGTAGGAAAAAAAAATCCGAAAAGCAAAATAGAACTTATTTTTGGTTTTAATTTTTTTTTTAAATAATCACTCAAGCTACAGCAAACTTAGACAGATAGAAAGCAATTGTGTTTGTATTTGAATTCTGTACTTCAAGCCACCTTTGATCAACTTGATTAATACTCCTTTCAAAAGATTTTATAGCTGGTGTACTTCATGAAGACAATTAAAGTAGATTAATCTGTTCTGAATTCTCTGTTTCATTAAATTACTGTTCCTATGATTAATTTTACAAAAAACACATGTAACTATGTACAAACGCATTTTTTCCTCATTGATAAAACAAGCCTGTGACAAAGCTTCCAGTACAGGCCAAGAGATACCATTGTGAATATCTAATAAATCATCAAGCCTGGTGATGCAATGTCATGTGAGCTAATACACAAAATACTACACATCTCATTCAGCTAAAATAAAAACCAGCCCAATTCTCAGCTTATAGCGCCAGATTGGATAAAATGCAATTCTTCAGCTGTCAGTATCTGTGGGATAATGCCACCAGCTACTCAAAGTGACTGGAGCTGATCCACAAACCTTCCTCTACTGAAGTCAACACTACAGTTTTAATCAGATTCAATAGTGTGGTTTCAAAGGGTTGAATTTCAGAGACCCTGGGTCGAAACAAGACCCCCGTGACTCCTGATCTGCAGGAAAGACTCACTTTGACCCTACCAGGACTGCCATGAGCAGACTGATAGCACTTCACCCCACAAATCCTGTCGCCTGGTGCTGTAACTAAGCTCGGCTGAACTCAGGTACCCTCTAGGAACACTGCGATGTTGTAATTACCAGTGGGACTTGTAATGCATTCCCCTGCCAGAAACAAGGGTTGCTGTGGCCACTGGAGTAAAAGAATGTGAAAAGGCATTGGGAAAGAATAAAAACAGACAGGTAACAGTACAGAAAACAAAGTGATAAGTTATTTAAGTATCTCAAACTAAACACAACAATCACCAGTATCAGCTGAACTGCCAAATAGATATTACAAGAAAACAGTGATTTTTTTTTTTAAGAATAAAATTTCCTTTAAAATGGATTATTTGAGTGGAGGGGAGAAACAATACACAGAAGATATCTCTGACACAAGCTTCTACTTCCTAATGCCTAAATTGTGTTAGGTTTTGGTTTGATTTTTGGAGAAATGGTGTATTTAACATCCTGTTTGCAGTGCAACAGTAACCTAAACCCCTCTTTTATTTTTTGGCAAATGCCGTGCATCACTCACGTTAAGCTTACCCGTTAACTGTGAACTGTTAACATGTCTTAGTGTGGTTTCAATGTTCCTGTGGCAAGGCTAAACAGCATTTACAAAACAATTATATCCCCAGGCCCGCACTGTAGTTTCTGAAGCACAGATTAAGCACGGTATTCTGCTCAACAAGCTCATCACTGTTAAGTAACTCATCAGAAAATAAAGAGGGAATTATCAAATGGGAATTGCCAAGTAATTAGTTCTCTGAAGCAGATGACATGCAACTGTTAAAGGGAGGGGCTTCCCTGTTAGTCATATTTCAGAGTAGAGCTTACTAATCTGTAAATAAAAATGCATTACATATGATTAGTGCTATGGGCTTTTAACCACTAGTGGTACATGGAGAATAAACTTACAACTTCTTCTAGTTCAATAATCCACTAGGATTTTTTTTTTCCTCTTGCATACAGTGAATTTTCAAACCATTCTGGATCTCCTTGCTGTCAGACTATCTGGGGAAAGCTATGAATACAGCACAGTACCAGGGAGGGGATGCGCCCAGGGGCTAAGAAAGAGAAGAAATGCATTTACTATCATTAATTTGAAAAATCATTCCCTACTCAGCTACTACACATGGTACTGAAAAGAAACCACACCAATGAGAAAATATTCACTAGCATGAAAATTCTGACCACAGTATAGGAGGTTAATGCCTGCTTTTTGTAATTATCTTTCTCCATTAAAGCCTGACTTTCTTTCAAGTAGTGGGCCTTGCAGAAATGTTAAATTTACAAAACTACAGGGGCCTCCACGTGTGGGTACCTGACAAACAAAAATGTGGTAAGAGTCTGTCCTGGTTTTTTGCTAGGATAGGGTTAATTTTCTTCTCAGTAGCTAGAAAGCACTGTGTTTTAGTTTCAGTGGGGATTGTTCTAAGAACTTTGATAACATACAAGGACATTGTGCTTGGGTGGTTTGCAAGAGCAGAGGAGTAGGGGGGCAGGGGGAGAAGAAAAGTGTAGTAGTTAGTAAAACCCAGAATTGACAGTTAGATATGCCAATAAGATATTCCAGATCATATCACACCATGTTTAGTATATTAACTGGGGCTGACCGGAAAGGAGGGGGATTCTCTCAGGAATCACTCAGGTTCACTTTTCTGGAATTGTGATTTCGGTTTCGGGGTTCCTTTTCACTCCTCTGGGATCGTTATCAGCAGGTGGTGAGTGATTGTACTCTGCATCACTCATATACATATATAGTTATCATTGTTATTTCATATATATATATATATACAGTTGTTATCATTGTTATTATGATTACTGTTTTAATTTTATTTTACTCTTATTATTAAATTGTTCTTATCTCAACCTACAAGTCTCTTTACCTTTACCCCTCCAATTCTCTCCCTGATTCCGTGGGTGGGGTGGAAAGGGGGGTGCTGTGAGTGGCTGTGTTTTGTTTGGCTGCCAGCTCAGTTAAACTATCACACAGTCACAACCACACTCCAATATGAGTGAGAAACACTTCAACATTTATACATAGACTGAAGAGCGACTCAATAAACCCTTAAGTCAGGTTTTCAGCTAGTCCCAAAATGGGTTGATCACTGCTAAGTAACTGAGCAGAAAAAAAAGGAGGAGTTATTAAACTTGAGGTTTTCCTCCACCGCAGTATCTTGCCACGAGAAACTCATCAGCTAACACTGATGGGCTAACTTTCAACAAAAACTATACCCCTGGTATCAAGGCACAGCAAACCCCCCTGGCACCCCCCTGCCCAATGCACACAGCCAAGAGGGAGGGCAGGAGGAGGGCACACACAGATGTTGAGGCTGCACACACACACAACTGCACACACATCTAGTCATCTCACCACTTTTGGTCCTCAGCATGCAGAAGTTCTCCATCTCCCTAATACTTCTTCTAGCATCTGAAAGGCTATACTTTAAAGTAACACTAACAAGTTGCAGCGCATGGGACAGCAAGTCTCTTACTCCATCTGCACTTACACCGTTTCAAAACACAAGATGGAAGGTGAATCATCACGAACGTGAGCCTTGTGTTTTTATGTCGACAGGATCACTACACCCAACTCCATTTACACTTTAGACCGTGTTACAAAACCTTCTGCCAGTCAGACATCAGACCTTCAGTACCTGCTGAAGGAACGACAGAGCCAAAATGTGAAAGGTCAGGGCTGAGGGGATGGCAAAGCCTAATTTCTACGGCGTCAGCCTGCGCTCACATCGCTTCATTTACTTTACCTCAGAGTTATTCGCTTACACAAAACAAACAAACAAAATTTCAATTAATTACTATCAAATTATACCTAGATCCCATCTCCATTTCACTTGTGCTCTTAATACGTTCAAAATCCCCATCGCCTACCTTCTTTTAGTCCTACTGACGTTGTAGGCCTTCATAAACAGTATGAGAGGGAAGAAATAAAACCAGCTATGATAAATGGACATCAATATGGCAATCAAAAAAACACGACTGGACACACTAACTTAGAGACACATTAGCTCTTTTTACATTCACTACAAAGTATTTTAAAAGGACAGATTGTTGTCCATTTACAGAGAGCAGCAGCCAGAAGTCTGCATAAAACAGAAATCATGTCTTATATAAAATATAAGCCACATCAGATTGTGTACAGACAGAGTTATGGAAAATTCAGGGGAAAAAAAAAAAAAACCCTTACAAATGGGCTGCGGCTGTAAATTCAACCCAATACTATCATATATGATTAATAGATATCAAGTGACTCAACAGTGGAAAAGATTAAAGAACTCTTTAGTTGTTAAAATGTCCAGCATCTCATGCAAAATCTCCTCAACACAACTGTTTAAAAGAAAGTATTGAGTCATTTGCCTAAGTGGAAGGAGGCAGCACACGCTCTGAACAAATAACAATATGTTTTGTAGAGTAGGCTAAAATTAACTGAAGTCATGATGTTAAAAAAAAAAGTATCTCTATTTATTTATTTTATTTTTATTAATCTCAGTATCCTGATTCAGGCAAGATGCAGGCTGATAAGCATCTGCAAGAATCTGTTATTCTGCAAGAATAACCAACCGTATCCTGGGCTGCATCAAGAGAAGTGTGTCCAGCAGGTCGAGGGAGGTAATTCTGCCCCTCTACTCCGCTCTTATAAGGCCCCACCTGGAATACTGCGTCCAGCTCTGGAGCCCCCAACATAAGAAAGACATGGACCAGTCAGAACAAGTCCAGAGAAGGGCCACCAGGATGATCTGAGGGCTGGAGCACCTCTCCTATGAAGACAGGCTGAAAGAGTTGGGGCTGTTCAGCCTGGAGAAGAGAAGGCTCTGGGAAGATCTTATAGCGGCCTCCCAGTACCTGAAGGGGCTACAAGAAAGCTGGGGAAGGACTTTTCATAAGGGCAGTTAATGACAAAACAAGGGGAAATGGGTTTAAGCTGAAAGAGGGGAGGTTTAGATGAGATATTAGGAAGAAATTCTTCACTGTGAGGTGGTCAGACACTGGAACAGGTTGCCCAAGGAAGTTGTGGATGCCCCCTCCCTGGAAGTGTTGAAGGCCAGGCTGGATGAGGCTTTGCGCAACCTGGTCTAGTGGAGGGTTGTCCCTGCTGATGGCAGGGGGGTTGGAACTAGATGATCTTTAAGGTCCCTTCCAATCCTAACCATTCTATGATTCTGTGATTCTAAGAATGCTGTTTGAACTGGAAGGGTAAGCGTGCCTGGAGCTCACGCGCAGCAGCAATGTTACTCCCTGAAGCCACGCGATTCCTCACTTGAGTAAAGCCATCAACACACACGTAGGGCCACTAGGCATGAAGTAAGGTTTCCGAGATCTCATTTTGGATGTATTCAGTCAAACGTGCCCAATGTTTGGTCCCTCTGAACAGACTCTGTGGTAATAACCGAGCTCTGCCTAAAACAGAGCGGGGCGGTGGCCACCTTCACTCCAAAAGAAACGCGAAAAGCCGGAAAGACGATGGGTCTGAGCGGTGAAACTCATCTGTGGCTGCTTGCTGCACGGCACCGGGTCATGTTTTGTTCACGTATTACTACTGTGAGCTCTCCCTGCTACACTCAGTGACAGAGAGAACGTTTGTAACCAGGCAGTCTCTACTCCAGGAACCTTTATTTCACTTACCAAGTTTTATTTACAGTGATTTTTGATCATTCCCTGGAGAAAATGAGAACCGACTAAAGAGGCCAACACAAGTACCTCAACCTCAGTCACTAAAACATCCAACAAGAGAAGAAGCCAAAACAAATTTGATCTAAGGTCCACAAAAGTGCTATACTTTAAGCTTCACTGGTACAGAAAAAAGCTGCATAGTACTATATTTCTGTCATGCCTTCGCGCCAGACTTAACTAGGTTACTTTTTTTACCCAAAATGTTTGCATAACATCTAATATATTCTTTCTCATGTCATCGCAGAAAATGCCAGATACTAATTTGAGGTGACTTAACAATATATTGCGGATAATACAGTCTGATTATTCATAGGATTTGACCACTACACTATAAGCAATTACTTCTCCTAATTAAGAGATAGAAGCCTTTCCTGTAGTAAGAATTTCTGCAACTAAATATCATTTCATGCAACCTAAGCCAATTCTGAAAAAAAAAAAAAAGAAAAAAAAAAAAAGAAAAAAAAGAAATGCTTTGTGGAAATGTTAATATCATAACAAAAAGCTTCCTTCTATTTGATCTCCCAAGTCAACAGCTCCTACTATCAAGTCAGTTTTCTTACAAAACTGAAAAACAAAAAATGTCAGCACACGGGCACCTCATCTGGTTTTTCACTCTCAAGAAATTCTTATTGCTCCAAAGAGATATAGTGGTTACCATCCACCCCCACCATCCAAGCTCATTTACAAACCCTAACAGGCATGTCTTTGCATGTAACTACTTGCTTAGGCAACTTCCCTTTAAAGCACAGCACCCTTCCCCGCAGCCACCATAAAATGTAAATTACGTGCTGCATGCTCCTCTGTGACATACTATATACATTAAAAAGTTACTCTGCAATAGAGACTTTCTGATCAGCCCCTCACAAATAGAATGCTACAGTAATTAAGTTTTCTGGCTGTAAAATAGAAAAAAAAAAAAAATCCCTTTGATTTTGTGCAAGTAACCACTACATTTCATTTTCTTTTATTTAAAGACAGAGGCAATTTTCTTATTACCCTTTATCTTTTTTTTTTTTTAAGCATTAGCGGTATTGCCAATTCCAAGCACTCAAAAATCACATAAGAGGTCCAAAAAACCAGGCTGGCTTAATGACAATCAGATTAAAGACATAAAATAAAAATATATGTTCTTTTTATTGGCAGTATGATCACTGAGCCTTGAGACTTGGTTTTTTCAAGGTATTCTCCACAACCGCATGGGAAGGAGAGAAAGGAGAAGGAGAGCAGACTGATATATGTGTGCTATTAAATTCTGTCTGGCAACAGCATTTCAGGGAAAAAAATAAATCATAAGAATTTAAAACATGCTTCAAACCAGAGTAAAAGACACCCAGGTACGTCAGTAGTGACTTGTTATCCTGGGAAGCATCCTTATGCCAGACAGAGTTTAGTGCACAGGAGGAACTGAGGACTCTGGAAAAGTCAAGCAGGCTGCAAGCAACAAGAACCACTAAAAACATTTATAAAAGTGCAGGAAGGATTTATACAATTTTATGTGTGACAGTTTACAACAAAAATCAAAGCCCATAAACTTTTCCATTCATACTATCATCTTTTAGTAACTGAATACGCTCCGACCTGAGGTGAGCATAAAACCACTCATCTGGAACCCACTGTCCCGTAAGTCACCGAACTGAGTCACCAGAGTTAATGGAATTTTTCTGACGAGAGATTCTCAAGGACCTCTACTGCCAGGCAAGGGAAGTACAAACATATCACGGGTAGGTAATCGTACAGACACCGGCAAAGTGTCCACGCTGATGACAGCCCAGAGCAGCCAGTGTACACTTGTTAGAGGAAATAAAAAGCATTATATTTCTCACCTTATTGGCAGTGCATTTCTGTACGATGAAGACAAAAATGAAGGTGGTCACTGTCCTACAGGGATCAAGAATAAATTCACAGCTTGTATTGCTTGCCCATCTGGCTTGGCCTGCGATGTGACTGTTGATCCAGGAGTTGAGATGGCAACCAAAATAAAAAGAAACAAAAACAAAAAACACAGTTAAGAGTCAAAAACCAAAAATACAGTTAAGAGTCATACCACTGACAACTTGCTAAGACATCCTAATGAAGACTGAGAGAGGCTGGTTTTGCTATTACTCAAGCACAAATAAACTATATATTTAATCCTGCAGACAGAGCACATACAGTAGAGAGCAGAGCCCATTAATTCAAAGTGAGTGCTCTTTTCCTAAATGCGATCTTAATGAGGTGAAGAATCATAAGTGAGTTGAGATGACTGCCTTCACTGCCAGCAGAACATATTTTATTTGAGGAGGGGCATCATCCAGAAAACGTACTGCTGCAACTACTACTATTAGGTGAAAAATCATCAGCTTTGGAAACGTGACATTACCTTGTGCGCTATTTTGTCATTAATGGTGGCATGCTAAAGTCGATGCACATTACTGCAAATTCCCAAATCATATAAACAAAGGAAAACTCTACCAATGTGAATTTTTATTTTTTAAATTTCTGTCTTTCTGCTCAGTAAAATTAAAAAGAGCCAGCACTGAATTTCTGTTGACATCACATATTAAACAAAATATGCTTTAGTTTTTCACTTGGAATCTCACCAAATATTTTTATCACTCTTGGGACAATAAAAGGATTTAGTGGGACCGTTTTTCCCTCACTGAGAAGCATTTTTGTTCTTTCAGTTCATGAGCATACTTACTCGTTCCTATTTATGGAAGGATTTACACACATACTTAACTCTAGATCGGTTCTGTAATCAATCCTCATTCAGCAAAACCCTCACTGGGACACGTACTAAAGTAACTTTGCAGACTGGGACCAATGCACGCACACACACAGATTTGCATGTGTTGTCCAACCACCTCAGACTACAGCTTCGAGGAAAAAAAAAACCATGAAGCATTACATTCTCAACACATGCACTGAGATCAAAAAGGAAATACGGTCATCGACCCGGTTTTTGTCTTTTTGCAAAAGTCAGGAGTCTGCAAAGTTTCTTACATTTCAAAACATGAGTCATGTATCAGCTCAGCCAAAACCAAGGAAAAATCTTCAACTTCTTCACGTAAAGAATGCGAACCAGAATAAGACTGCAAAATACAGTGTCCTTGTCCAAATAGCTATTTATTTATTGCACTTGAGAGTCTTGCATAAAAGTAAATTGAAAGGACGAGGTCAGGATTTTCAGTTTGCGAAGCTCAGGCTATTGAAGTCACTGCAATACAGCACGTCGCTTCTCTGCAATGAAATATTTACCTATGCCAAGCCTGTCAGACTTCTGTTTCTCATGCTAATTATAATTTGTTAAAGCAGAGCTGATTACAGCCGTCTCGGAAGAGACCTACAACTAAATCTGGGATCTGCACCCTGTGAATCGTACACGCTGTACCTGTACGGTTCCCCAAAGCAGCCAAATCATTCACAGCCCGTACGCTCAGCTACGGCTGTCACACAGCCCGGCTCCTCTCAAGCGGCACCCGCGTGAGCTGCCTCACACGCTGGAGTAGGTTTGCTACAGACCATCTATGCAATTCTGACCCGTATTTCCTTTACAGCCTGCCACAACGCTGTCTTGCATTTCCCCTTCCATTAGCACAGCACAACAAAAGCAGCAGGCTCTGTGAACAGTGACGAGGATAACCCTGATGGCTGTCTCCTAAGATGTGCTGCTAAACTTCAGCAAGGAGAAAATTAGGCCTTGGTTTTTTTTTGTTCTACTAGCTACACTGCTAAAATAATTATTTTTAAATTCTAACGTTCAAATCCTTAGTTCAGGTAACTGCATTTAAGTGTCTATTTTCTTAATTAATAGGAAACTAGGCCACTAGATCTATTACATAAAAATTTTTGTTAAGTGAAATTCCAGGTCTCTTGTAAATGTCTTAAAACAAGACTAGTTTTTTTCAGTCTTTCTAAATAAATTCCATCAGGACAGAAAGGGAAGAGAGAAAAGCTGCACTGTTTATTTTCAAAAAGTCTTTTAACTATGTATATATGTGGCCTTTTTGAAAATAATTACTTTCTAACGCTACTCATCACACAGGTAATTTGTCTTACAATAAAATACGTATAAGCAGAATGCGGTACGCAAAGTCTTACTCTACAGGAGTCGTCCTGCACGTGATGATCCCACTCTCTCCAGCTCATCCTCCTAACAGGCTCCCCTATTTCAAGCCACCTCCTCGGTACAGAGGCCCAAAACGGAGGCAGTCATGCCAAGCAGGGGATATTCCCTCTTAACAAGAAGAGCGAGTCAGTCCCGGCACTGAAAAGCTGCACTTTGGGTGTAAGAAACTATCCACAACCCCCCCCAAAAACCCATCCCCTCGTCCCTCCGAGGAGAAACACCCCTGCTCAGCAGGCAGGCTGAGACCTGCAAACTCATCACACCAAACCCCAGAGTGCCGGCTGCCTGGCACTGCAAGAGCTCAACCACCGACAGGCATCATCTCTTCTTTACCTCCTCCAGCTCCGGTGCTTTACCATCAGAGCGATTAAAATATCTATTTTACTGAGATATTTCTGGATTGCATTATGTTCCAGCCCGGTACTACAAACGCTGGGGAGCTGTGGGTGCTGATGATTTCTCATCACTGAGACATGAAATCCTCCCGGCCAAGTTCAATATTAGTGTAAGTGTACGCAAGATTAGTGACTGGAACAGGGGTGTTAACCACTTCTGCAGACGCTTAACGCAGCTCTGTAATCAGGCAAAAATCCTATTTAAGCCCACGGTGCTTTTTGCCATAAAAAGATATAGAGAAAATAATGGTGATACGCAGCAGCTCACTTTCTGAGCTTTGTTACTCTACTACATGCCTGGATTAAGTCCAATAAATGGAGTTATTCTAGATATACACCCATGTAAGTGGCTCACAATCCCGTCCCCTGGAGTCACTCCAGATTTATGACATTAGAACAGAGTGCCAAATTTGGTGCCTTTAAAAAATTGTAGCTACGTTTGTGAAAAAGTAGCTCAAAGGAGTGGTGTCCAAACACTGGGAATGAAGACAAATACACATTCCTCGGTTAAATACATTTTTAAGAGCAGTATGCAGTTCAAAGCTAATCAGTCTGCAGATTTTTTTAAGGTATTATTATGAACTTTGTGGCAGAACCTCCTGCTCTATGGCTATAATATTTTTATGAGCATAAATGCAAAAAAAAAAAAAGGGCAAAAAAAATACCAATATTGGAAACAAGTTATTTACTGATAAGAAAATTGGTTTTAACAGTATATACTTAGTTTTTTAATCCAGAGAAAATGAAGTCAGCTTTCACCTAAAATACTAAAGGGCTTGCTAAGAACTATGAAGAAGCTGAACAAACCTAAGTGATGATAGTAATATCAGGTACTACTGAGTTTAAATTTACTGGCCAGAAGGTTTAGAGTAGAGTACATGAGTGGAGAATAACAAGCCAGTGACCTAAAATACAAATGTTAGAATGGGAACTGTTACACACTCACAAACACCGTTACAGCCAACAAACAGTTAAACCAGCCAGCAAAAAAAAAAAAGAAAAAGAAAACTGAGGAAACTTTTATGCAAGCTTTTATAAGCCAAAAGCATTTTTACGAAGCACCACACCTCTGTTAATTGGCTAATAACAAATGCAAGTAAAACTGAGGATTGGGCTAACCTGCTAAGCGTGCCACGTACCGTCCCATCTGCCTGACACAACAGTAGGCGAAGAACACCCTTCCCAGAAGTTCAGCCATTAAGAAATCATCATCAGCATCCTTCAATTTTCAGCAAGCCGAGGCGGTGGTGGTGCTGGCCATACGTGGCACGCGGTAGCCCAGTGGGTTGCCCACCAGCCGTACACACACACACACACACACACACCTGACTGGCCGGTGAACACCGCCTGTTACCATGGCAGCCTGATCTAATTACATGAGTGATCAGGGCTGGAGTAAGCGCGCTGAAAGCCTACGCCGCTGACATGTCGCTGCATGACGAGACAGACAGACAGACAGACAGGCGAGCGCGGAGGAAAATCTATCGACCTCTACCTTATGTAAAAAGCCAGGAGATTACAGCCACCCTTTAAAAAAAAAAAAACAATCTGCTGCCGGTAAAATCCTGAGCCGAACAGTATTACGAGCAAATTAGGTGCAATAACGTGCAATTACAACTTACTATTATCTCGCAGCATCGCAAAAATAACTACAGTGTAATATTTTCCCCGGCCATTCTCAATTTCCCTCTCCCTCATTCATAACCCTTGCTCCGTCTCAGAAAACTGAACCATCTCCATCTCCCGAACAGAAACAGATTAACGCAAAACTGGGATTTTCCTTCGGGGGAAGGCTTCGTTCAAAACTGAAATTAAAAGTCCTTGACTTCTTGGTGCGTAAGCAGAGTAACTCACTACGCCTGACCACATCTGATGTGTAAAGTCACCATTACTGCATAAAATACATAACCACGAGCGTTAAAGGTTAAAGTGGAACCTGAGTTACAAAATATTCATTTCTTTTGACATATAAAAAGGGAAAAGGTCTCCGGCAAAGGTCATCTACCTGCACTCTTGCTGATTTCTACATAAAAAACATAAAAAAAACATTTGTAAGGAGGAAGGTTTTACAAACGGGGATTTCTTCATCTGAGCATAACAGGAATGCTTATTTTTTCCCCCCCCCCAAATTCTCTCTGGAGGTGGGGCTGATGGGGGAGAGATGCTGCTCGGAGGAGTCCCTATTACACAGCATACGGTAAACAAAATAAAAATAGCCTGTCGCTCTCGTTATCTACACAGCGCATTATATAACGGGCTTCCGACTCCTTTTCTTTTCTATTATTACTCTTCAGTAATTCCTCCTCTTCAATAACATGTAAATCGCTCCCAATTCTGTCATTTTATTATTATCGCTATTACTATGACAGTAGGAGCTAACATTTTCCAGCACGCTGTAATTTAGACTTTAATATTCTGAGGAATTGCACTGACGGATGCAGCACCCACAAACATACGCGGGGTCATTTATTCATTTGCTGCCGGTAAATTACGATGCTTCAGGTAAAATAAAAATCAATAAACC
>NW_010312978.1:0-22873 GCF_000700745.2 Antrostomus carolinensis
TGATACCCAGTGCAGTTGCTCACCACCTGCTAAACAAACCCTGTCTGTTCTTGGATAATGATCCCAGAGGAGTGACAGTCCCGAAACTGCATTCCCAGAAGAGCATGAGCTTGAGAGAATGCAGACTCCCGCAAGAGAGACCCGTATTAATATGCTGAACATGACATTATATGATATGGAATATCCCATTGGCATATCCAAATGCCAGTCTAGTTTATTAATTTTGCAATTTCTTGCCCCTCCTGCTAGACCTTGCACCACTAGACTGGCAAACATGAAGTCCTTTGACTTCCAGTGACAGTTGAAAACATCAGCATGTTATCAGTGTTCTTCTTGTAACAAATCCCATACTGAAATGAAAACACAGCACTATTCTAGCTACTAAAAAGAAACTTAGCTCTGTCCTAGCTAAAAACCAGGACAGAACTTAATCTGTTTACTCTTCATAACTGTTTTAATCTTAGCTATGGGATGCAACAGTCAAATATTGGGTCTTGCAGTTTGACTTTAAATCATTAATCTTGGTGCACAAATAAGTGAGAGTGACAGGGTGCTAGAGTAGTGGATGCAGCTGTTCATGTAATGGTTGTCTTCCAACTATCCTACAACTACAAAGAAAATTCAACATTAAAAGAAAAAGGACAGGCTGGAACAATTCTAAATTTTAGGGAATTGTAGAATAAGGTAAGAATAAGCTGTCTGCCTTTTTGAAGTATCTCAGTGGTGTTCAGGTCTAAACAGTCACTGCCACTAATAAACCTGATGAGTAAAGTCTAAGCTTCCAGTAAAGTAAGTGTTGCTATTCAAAGGATCTTCTGTCTGTAGACTTGAGAGTTTGAGACTAATGTAATCTGAAAAACGATGTATAAGGAGCATGCCAACTCAAGAAAAGTCTCTGTAGAAAAGATTTAAGTTCACTTATTGCAGTGTTCTCAACTGAAACAAAGTATCATTCTGTTAAAGGTAGTAACTTCGGATAGGATCTTAAACTACTGAACTTTATACGCTCATGTTCTGAAGAATTGTGGATCCTGCAGAGTAAGAGCAATGTAATGGGAACACCTTACCCAGGGGAACACCTTGGGTACTTGACAAGCCCTGACTGTTTTATAACTGAACTGTCCCAAAGGGGAATTTTAGCAATTTACAGGCTTAGTAATGACTTTCATTCATCTGGCTGAATATTATATAAAATATAAAGTATGTAACTTATTTTAATATCCTGGTTTTTTCTTTCCATCCCCCAAAGCATTGCACTGATTATTAGTATACAGCTGTCAAAGTAAAGATGGTATCAGCTAAAGTAAATGTTTAGGTAAGTGTAGTTAGGGAGTTCACTGTTATCTGTTAACTGTAAAACTGGTTCCATATCTAGCAATGCAGCATCTTTAGCAAGCATAAATATTCCTTGCCTATTAACAGGTTAGGGGGATAAAATTGCTGAAGCAGTATAGGAACCTCTGAAATCTAAATCAAAGAAAGTTGCACACACAAATAGGAAAAGACAGTATTGAAAATTCATGTCAGATTAAATGTATGCATTTGTGCAGCATCTTTGTGGCATAGTTGTGGATGTAATGTGCTGTTTTTATAAGCTATCCAATGCTTCTGACATACCAACCAAAACCAATACTTACAAATTGAGATGTAAAGATGCTACAGCATTCTAAGTGCTTGAATATTCCTCCAAAATAAATGGTGTAACGCTAGACCTGCAGAGTTAATAGAAGTGGGAGTGGTACCTGTTCTTTGACTGACTATATAGACTAGATACCTGATATAATCACAACATCGTAGGGGCTGGAAGGGACCTCAGGAGATCATCCAGTCCAACCCCCCATCAAAGCAGGTTCCCTACAGCAGGTTGCACAGGAAAGTGTCCAGGTGGGTTTGAACATCTCCAGAGATGGAGACTCCACAACCTCTCTGGACAGCCTGTCCCAGTGCTCTGACACCCTCACAGTAAAGAAGTCTTTCCTTAATTATAATTCACCTGTCCATAAAACTTGGTGTATATCTAGGTGTGGTAGTAAATACCAATAATGGGTAAACTTACTGTACAAAATGTGAACTGTTTGTGCTTTGGCATTTATACTTCTTTGAATGCTTTAGTGCAAAAATATACTAGAACTGTGGTTCTGTACTTCTGCATGGCCTGCTCATTGTTCTGCTCTGTTGAAGTTGTAAGTAAGCATTTAATGGTTATAAGATGTAGATGATTAGACATTTTTATCCATCAATGTCCAATTTAATAAAGTAACCTTTTTCTTCAAAAACCAGTTGGCAATGAAATATGATAGGCTTGGAAATAAGACTATGTTGTGTTTACCAGCAAGTGTAAATTATTTGCTTTGAGTGAACTGTTATGATGATGATTTTTTGCTTTGTTACTTATGCAGCCAGGAAAATGTCAAACTTTCTGTCTTAAATTATTAAAAGAAACTCCCTTCTCTTTGCTCCATTTTGAACCTATTAGGATAAATATTTTTTCAAGACAGATGAATAGGCTTTTTGGATTCTGAAGCATACTTCCTTTCATGTATTTCTGACTTGCTCTGTGCTTTCCAAACCACATTCAAGACCACTGGCCTCTTTCTGCATTTGCAAGCCTAAAGACATTCAGACTGTCTCTTGTCTGAAGTAAGAGTAGCTGACACATCTTGTCCATTTATTTTAATTCCTTAATGAGTAGCTCAATCTGTAAATGGGTAGCTTAGCAAGCACGTTTTGTTTCTGTTCCAGCCCCTTACTATTAAGAGCATAAAGTCCTAGGCATAACTTGAAGAAACCTCCCTCTTTCCTATTGCTTTCAGTTTTCTGGTGTGGTTATAAGCTGCTTTTCTTAATATATGCATCTTTTTTTTTTTTTTTTTTCCCTAAACTTTGCTCTTTCTGATTTACAGGCACATATCTTATTGTAATTACAAAAAAGAAAAAAGTAGGTGAGATTTTCAGTCATGCAATCTGGAAAGCAACAGACTTTGACATCCTCTCCTACAAAAAGACCATGCTGCACTTAACTGATATTCAGGTAGGTGACCTGATTAGGGGAGTGTGGGGCAATGCTATCTTAGCTTAATATCCATTAGCACAGCACCTAATTTGATGAAACTATGGAAAAATTTTTTAAGAAGTTCTCTGAACTACTTTTTTCTCTGATTTGTTCAACTACTATAATTGATACAATATTTGCCTATAGATGTATATAAAGTTACATCATTCAAGATATCCTGTATCATCCTTTCTCCTCTGAGGACCTTGATGAAAGCCTTGTTTTGCCTGGCCTGCACCAGAGGTGTTTTAGTGTTGCTTTGTAATAGATCACACAAATGCAGCCTATTACAAAGCAGAATCCCTGAGCCAGTCCAGAAAATCACAATGCTCTTCCTGTTGCATCTTTCTTATAGCTTTATTATTCTGATAGCCCGTACAATGAGGTGCCTTGTTGTCATCTAATTATCAGTCTTGCTTAATTTATGGAATTGTTCAGTTACATAATTACCCAATAGGGAAGATTTGATTTTTTTTTTTTTTTTTTTGTGGGGGGAGGGGGAGAGGGAAAGGATGAAGATGAAAGGATGAAGATTGTTTAAAACAGATAAGTTGTGGATTGATAAAGAGTAGATAAGGGTGTCTAACCAATGGAGCTGAAAGGGAAACTGGTGCTTTTTCAGGAAAGGAATGTGGTTAATCAAAACTTGAACCAGAAGACAGATTAGTTATTGGGGTAGTCTTGACAGTCAGTTATATACTTTCTTTTGCATTGCCATCTTGTCTCATTTTTTTGACTGAATGGTTCTCAGGGAAGCTAATGACTTCCTTCTTGCTTCGAAGTCACTAATATTATTTTAATATCAGTAGCTATTTACCTCACAGGAATACTGTTCTCTGCTCTCCACTGTTCTTGCAGAACCTGATTGCAGTGTGCTAGCTTTAAGCTAACAGTGAAGTGGTATCAAAATTGCAATCTAATGGTTTCCTTCTTGTGGATGATGTTGTGTGTTGCTAGAGCACTAGTAAAGTGCATCTCATCACTTTAAAAAGTAGTGGTAGCTTGAGTAAGATATTTCAGTGGTAAAAAATGAGGTCTTCTGTCCTTTTTTCTCCTCAACAGTTGCAGGACAATAAAGTATTTTTATCAATGCTCAGTCATGTCTTGAGCGTGGATGGATTTTACTTCTCAACAACGTACGACCTAACGCACACTCTGCAACGGTTAGCCAACACGAGCCCAGAGTTCCAGGAAATGAGCCTCCTAGAGAGGGTAAGGATTTTGTTTTGCTTAGTGTCTGTGTGCAGACATTGCCAATCGGTTCTGCATGGCTTAAGTTTAGTTTCTACAGCTGTTGTTTAAAAGATGTCAAAACAAACTGTCACAAACTAAAGGAAACTTTACATAAAGCTCAGGGTGATGTTGCTGAAATCAGTGGTTCCATTACCCTTGAGATGAAACCTTCCTTTTTTTCTTTTTCTTCAGTGAATTAATATGCTAAACAGTAGCAGACAAAGTATTTGTGGTCCTCAAACTAAAAATCACTTTATTTTAATAATTCATTTAAACTAAACAGATTTATATGTTGCTTAGATGCAAATCCTTATAATAGAACTAGCAAAAAATAGCACCACATAAACAAGGTCTGAACTGCCTAGGCACTGAAATACTGAAACCTTGGAAGCCAATAGCACTTTCCTTCCTTTGCTGAAGAGGTTGCAGTGGTGTCATGAGATGTCTTAGTTGCTGAAACTGAGCTGGGCAAGCAGTACACTTTCCAAGATTTTTTAAAAGTAAAAAGGATTGATTTGCCTTAAAATTGTCACTTAAATGTCGTTTGAAAGGCAAATCAATCCTTTTGTGTCAGCAACTGCTCTCCCTGATGAGAGTACTGCCAGAGCAGTATTTGATAATGCAAAGTAGTCCCCAACTATAAACTGATTTTTAAATGAATTTTTAAAAATTTTGGAAAGTAAATTCAGGTGTTAAATGGTTAAAACAGTTTTAATGTAATTTCACATGCATGTGGTTGCAATGTAATGGCTTAATGAAAGGATGGTGGCACTTTTGGGCATCTCCAGTTCACCCCTACAAGATGAGGGTGGCCTATTTGGTGTGTGGGTGTTTTGATTTGATATTTGTCTACAAGAGAAGCCTGGCATGTTTGGTGTGTGGGTGTTTTGATTTGATATTTGTGTTTGGTGGTGGAGTGTGGGGGGTTTTTGTGTATTTTTTTTTTTTTTAAAAACCCCAAAAAACCAATACAGTACTGGTGGAAGGAAACAGCCCAAATATAGGAGCACCAAATTGGTGGTGGAGTGTGGGGGTTTTTTGTGTATTTAAAAACAAAACAAAACAAACCAAAAACCAAAACAGTACTGGTAGAAGGAAACAGCCCAAATATAGGAGCACCAAAGCATCATGTCATGTTCTTTCACTAGTTCAAGATCCTGCAAGTAGGATTTGATCAGTTTCTGGCTTGTAGTTGTATTTATTGTTCTGTATTAGAGAAGGGACTGTTCCAGCATTAAGCTTGAATTAGCCCCTGTCCTCACTGATGTACTGTCTGCCTGCCTCATCTTAAAGTTGAGATTTATGCCGCTTCCCCAGAGCCAGCACTACATCCTGCAGCAAATGTTGCTTTTGGGACTAATCTAGTAGCTTTCTGGAATGTGCTCAGCAACCTGCTCAAGACAATTTTGAGGTAAATTAAGTATAGAAAATGTGCAAAGTTGAAGAGGATCACTTACGCAGTTGAATATAAATACTTCTGTCTTTTAAGCCACAAGTATCGTTTAACTATTGATGCTCAGAATTGTCAGTTAATGCATATGGGATGCCTTGCATTTTTATCTTCTGCCCATTTTAGGAGTGTTACTTCACTACTGTTATTAAAATTTTGGATAATGTTTTCAAGCCCTGTTTACTTAAGGTAAAGACTGGAAAGTTTTTCTGGTATGGTGGCTCAGTTGTTAACAGTTCAGCGTGCTGGAAGTGTCAGGCAACACCCTTAAAGTTTGGAGAGAACTGTTCTCTTTTAACTATTTTAATTTTGTTTGGATTTCTAGGTGAGGTTTTGAATGGTACTGATGAAAGAAGGATGTTCCATGTCCATATGCATCTGTTCATTTAAACTTGTGTAATGCATGAATATTATATTCCCTTTATGTTTAATTCAGCAGAACTGACAGTCTCTAAAAGCATGTTGGCTTTTTTCTTGCTGCAGGCAGATCCACGGTTTGTATGGAATGGACATCTTCTTAGAGAATTTGCTGCTCAACCAGAGGTAAACACTTTGTAATGATTATATTAATAGAGGCCAAAAACACTTTTACTGTAAGTGCACAACAGTTTAATGTAATTGTCTCTTATTTCAGGCAGCCAGAGTCTAATATAATGTGGCTGTTCATCTTCTAGTTTAGTACAGTGACAGTTTCTGCTTTCAAACTTCCAACTTAATGCCAGTGTCCTCAGTAGTATGTATAGTAAAGCTAACTCTTTGGAGATATCTGCATTTGAATATACCATGCTGAGACTGTGCTCATATAAACCAAAGGGGAAGTTACACTGCACAGCATATGTGTCTCAAGCTTTTTTGAAATTTAGCTTCTCATTTATCTTTAGGTATAGGCAAAGTTCAGCTCATCACTCTTAAGACTGGCTAGCATCTTTCTTCATGAGTGCAGTTTGAACTCCATTTGTCTGTGCCTTTATGTCCTGTTGGTCATAAAGCTGGTAAGACTGACAGTTTAGGTTCTTTCAGTTTATTTCAAATGAAGACTAGCACAGTGTAACTTCTTAATTCACTTAGCCCAGCTAATACAAGTGCACGACCATGAGCCTCAACAGTAGCACCTCAATGGCCAGACTGATCTAAGCTCCTTCCTACTAGAGGTTTCAGATGTATGTTAAACTTCTCGAATTGTCTGCACTACAGCAACCTTTTCTCTCTATCAGCACTTCTCATTTATTGGAGTGAATGACGCACTGCTGCTATTTCTGTCTCGGTAACCTGTGGAGATGTGCTGTTACATTAGACAGCACTGTTCCAAAAGGCTGGATTGTGCAGTGCTTCTGGAATGTGAAGATATGAATTAGCAAAGGGCTGTTGTGCCTATTCTGGAGGCAGATGACTGGGTATGTGGTTTGGATAGTACTAAGCAAACAAAGCTTGGGAAATGAGAGAAGCTGTGGTGGGAACAGCAAAGAAAGTCAGATGTGGCTGGTTGGTGAAAACAGACTTAGGAAACAAAGCACAGAAGTTGAAAAGGGAAATAACTGATACGTGAGGGCAGGGGGGACCTAATACTGACTACAGGTGGCTTGTTATAGGAATAGTTTTAGGTAATGAGATGTGGTGTTTCTGACTTCGAGTATTGGAAAATTTTAACTTTAAATTTCTTTGAAAGACCAAGTTATTCAGGAGTGGCAGGATGGGAAAAACCCTGGAACAAGCATTTCAAGTGCTAATCACATAGAAATATTTCTCACTGAATCCCTGTATTGTTTACTACTATCTCTGCTTACATCCTACTGTAGAGGTACAGCAAATATCAGATCAAAAGTTTTCCAGTGTATACTGCTTTGTATCTGGCATGTTGGTAGAAGAGTAAATGCCATGTATAGGACGACAATGCAGCTTAGGTTTTTTGTCAAGGTCATTTAATTAGGATTAGACTTTCACTTTTTTCCGTGCTGCTAATAAGTGTTACATATGTTGCTGCTTTCTTTGAATTTTTTTCTTGGAAAAAAATTACTGCACCCTAAACAAAAAGTAAAGGTTATAAAGTATATAAAACTATACATATATATATAAACCCTCCTAGACAAAGCATATTCACTCACTTATCTTTTTTGGCTACTAGTATTTAATATTTTTTAAATTTATTGTGTGTATGTGTTTCAGATCCATAGGTTTGCTACACCTGTGATGCATGGATGTATCCTTTTATGTTGTAAAGCTTAGTGCTGAATATGGTAGTCTTAACAGCAAAATGGTTGCTGATATAGCTGCTCTACTGGTTGTGTTGAAAACTACAATATAAGAGAGTCAGAATTAAGTTGTAGTT
This sequence comes from Antrostomus carolinensis, assembly GCF_000700745.2. Classification (NCBI taxonomy): domain Eukaryota; kingdom Metazoa; phylum Chordata; class Aves; order Caprimulgiformes; family Caprimulgidae; genus Antrostomus; species Antrostomus carolinensis. The sequence continues at coordinate 8,062 of NW_010312978.1, forward strand.
TGTTCAGATGTGAGAATTACATATTGTTTGATAGCCCATTCATGTGTTAACTTGATTCTGCTTTTAAGGCTTAATGGATTTAATTTTACAGACTTGATTTGCATAATTGTCTGTCAGTGGGATTGAGGGTGAAGATGAATGTGGCAAATGCTCTCACATTTGTACTTAGTGCTTTTTATCTTGCTATAGGGATACCTTCACTTAGCATTCACTTTGGATTTAAAATAAGGGAGAACAGTTTTGACTAGAAAGAGTGCTTATGGATATTCCTGTTAATGAATATAAGGATAAGAGTTCTGCTGAAGGCTCCTGGAACACTTCTCCTAGCCAGCTGCTTTTCCTGCACCAATGCTTTGGGTAACAGCCTTTTCAGCAAAGCAGCCATGACTTTATTTTTGAGAAGGGATGTATGCTGTGGATGCTGTGAAGGCTTTCTGAAGGCAATGCTCCTCATGCAGCGTGTGATCAACAGCAAGCCCCAGCTGCTCCTAGACTGGCAGCATGAAAAGGACTGGTGAGACTGGACAGAGCAACTCATGCCGTGTTCTTTTTAGTTCCTCCATTGCAAAGGCCCCTCAGGTGTGTGCAGGGAACAGCTTCCAGACTGGATTGGTTGTTCTGGTAGGGCTGTTAGGAGCTGGCAGATCTCCACTCCTTCTTTCCTGTGACTTCATTTAATGGAAAGTGTGGGAGTAGGTGGAGAGGCAAGGGAAGATCACAAAAAGGAACTGTCAGAACAACTCAATCCTTATCCTGCAGGTCCTAAGTGGAAGAGTCTGGGGGGATTGCAACTGGCAGGCTGCAATTAACACTTTCCTCTGTCCTGTTTTCCCTATATAAATAATTACCATAAGTAATGTATGTTTTGCTGTAGTTCTAATACTAACAAAACACCTTAGAGGACCTAGGAATTCAAAGAAACTGGATTTTCAGTGCTGAAAAAGCTAGGAAGAGCCCTACACAGAACTGTTAAAGTGCCACTAGCAGTTATTTCATTAAAATCAAAGATTCTCCACCCCATCCCCCGCCATATAAACCTAAATATATTTTGTTCAACTGTCTGAACTGAGGTTCTGGTCTTGCAGTGATGAGAAATAATGGACTTACTTTGATAATCGAGACTTTGATCATCTAAAGCCTAAAGTACATTTAATACTTCCCTTGCTGTTCCAAAGAGAACCCTTCTAAAGAACAATAAATCTATTTTTCTTTTTTTTGTGTGTGTGGAAAGCAGCCAGTAGCAAGTTGCCATTTAAGTTAGGACAGAGATTGCAGGCAGAAAATGGGCTGACTATTGCTAAGTAGCTAAGTTTAGATGTAACCTTCCTTTACAGGAAACTGTTGGCTGTATAGGTGTTGGATTAAAGGGTGTAGGACCTGACAGTAATTTTCTAGGAAAGCAGATGAATAGGTCTCTTCCACAGTCTAATTTAAGAATTGTGAGAACATCCTGGATTATGTAGGGCCAATTTGTATTATAGTTTTTACATTTTTAACAAACAGTGTTAGCACAAATGCATGCATAAGTCAAGATGTTCCATATATGCAGTCAGTGTGCTTTTTAACATAGCTTAGATGCTAACGTGTGACACAGCTGTTTTATGTCACATTTGAATCATAAATGCAGCATCACTGTAAAACGTGCTATTTTAAAAAGGGAAATACATCTTGTTTACTTTACCAACCTTAAGACAAAGTATCTAGATTCCTCAAAAAACAGAAGAGTGCAGTATGCTAATACTGCAGCTTGCAAAAATTGACCATTTTGACCTTTTACTTGCTTTAGAGCTGTAGGTTTAACTTTTTAGGGGCAAAGGATGAAAGCCTGTGAATCTGCCTGGAGAAGTTAATAACAATGAATGCCAGTCTCTTGATTGTTTACTGTAGTCCAAATAAAGTCAATTTATAAGCAGCACAGAACAAGACTCTAAAACTGAAGCTAGTTGTCAGTGGCCCCTGTTTGTTGCCTAGTCCCATATGATGGTGTATCTGCCGTTTTGGGTATCCAGCCTGAGCAGGAAAGCATTCTTACATGAGAAGTTCCCACTGGAGACTTGATACGTGGTCATTCTTTTGGTTTTCTTGGCGTGGATTTGAAAGCCAATCTACCTTACTGCTAGTTCTGGCATCTGTAAATGTGGTGTATTGCACTTACAGGTGCAAAGTGTAACAGCCCAAGATATTCATTCTTCTAAAAGCCTAGAAAAAAGTTTTACAGTGGTATATTTTTGTTAAAAGCAACAGTGTCAAGAAACCGTTAAGAGATATTAATAATTTTGTTAAGCTGAGATGGATGTAGTACTGAATAGAACTTCAGAAGCTGGTCCATTTAATGATATGCATAGGACCATAAGACCAGGTTAATCTTTAGTGTCCCGTTTTCTTAAAATTGTAGCAGTTTTAATGTGTGTTCAACAGTGACATTGTCTGTAGTGTGTCCTTTTGTGATGTGCATACTGACCCTAATATTAAGTTACTCTCTCAGGTTTAATGTTCAGCTGTTACTGGTTTGGTTTACAAGTGGTCACTTGGTTCCTTGATGTTTCCTACCTCTTTACGTATAAAAATATCCTAATGAAACGTTGGGGTTTTCCCTTAGCGTTATTTATTAGTTATCGCTATGCACTCTTGTTCCATTAATGGCAAGTGTTTTGACTGGCTGCTTGTTTCCAGAAGAAGCTGTTTCAGGGCTGGTGTACGCTACTATGTAAGAGGTAAAATAGCAAATTATTTATTTTAAAATAATGTGAATTACATCTATACCTGTTACTTACCTTTAAGAGTAATTGCTGTATAATGACTTGAACAAAAAAATGCTTATAATATTTTCCCTCAAGTAGTCCTTGCTCCAAAGAAAATACTAGAAACCTATATGATGAACTGAAGCATGTTCTGATACTTAATTAAAACAGTCTCCTTCATTCCTCCTAGAGTTAAATGCAGAAGTTTTTCAGGGATTTTTAGCACTTTACTCTTTTTATTGGAGTTAAATGCAAGTGTATAATAGCCCTTCTGGCCTAGCAGTAAATTCAACAAAGATCATTGTTAGTGCTGGCAGAGGAGTTCTGAATAGTGGTGTTTTCTAATTGTTTCAAGTTAAAAAGTGAACAAAGAAATTAATTTAACACTTTCTCTGTTCTTGGTCTTAACATACATGCTTTTGAAGATACTTTCAGTTTCTACAGTACTGTTGCTACCGAGTTGTGAATATTTCAGTGTCAAAGGACTCGTATTTTGTTTTGTATTAAACTGCTCAAATTCTAAGACTATAAATACAATTAAGTACAGCTGTGCTTCTCCAAGTTAAATTTAGTACAGCTCATGTTAAACTTTTGCCAAAGGTGTGTTTAATTTACCATCTTCAGACAGCTCTGTGGTATTTTGATGTTTTCTGTGAGCGCTAAAAAGGGAAGAGTTGAGAAGCCTTTTGCTGATATACTGTCACTGTTCTGCAGCCAGTCTGAGCTGGTTAACAAGGCCTTTTTCCTACGTAGGTATTGATTCAGAAGGACATGCTGCTAACTTTGTCGAAACGGAACAGATTGTGCATTACAAGGGGAGCAAAGCATCGTTTGTTCAGGTAAAGTCAGTATAAGGAGCTGCTCACTATCTTAAGATAGCTCTGTTTCTAAATAAATTTTATATATAAGATGTGCACATACATGAATAAACAAACTAAACCAGTCTGCTTTATTTTTAAATGGCAAGTGAGTTTGTTAGGTTTTGTTGTTTAAAACTATTTCCATTCTTTTGCAGACCCGTGGATCAATTCCTTTTTTCTGGTCTCAAAGACCAAACCTCAAGTATAAACCAAAGCCACAGATCAGCAAGTCAGTAAATCATGTATGTGAGTGTTTGTTGTGTTTGGAGTTTTAATATATTTCTGGGCTCATGTTTGTGTGATAAGGTAACAAACTGTAATCAGAGAAATCAAAATCTGCAATACTGGATTGAGCTTCATTTTTAAAAGGTAGTAGCAAGAAGCCTTGTGCTCCTTGAGATGAGTTCAGAGCCTGACAAAAATCCAGACACCAATGGAGATAGTTTCTCCTTGGTCCTTGTTTGCTGCAGTTTTAGTAGCTGCACAATATTCATTATCTGTAGCTTGTTTAATAAGGAGAGCTGAATGGGCTGGGGAGGTGAAAGTAGAAATGTATTAGCACAAAAGGAAAAAAAAATCATAGAAAAAAAAAATCAAACGGTTATAAAACTATGCAGTATCATAAAAAAGATTATTATAGAGATTTCTTGTGAATCACAGATCTTAACAGTAGCATACATCTGTCAAGACATTTCCTTTCTCTTCTAGATGGATGGCTTCCAAAGACATTTTGACTCTCAAATAATTAGCTATGGAAAGCAAATGATTGTCAACTTGGTATGCTTTCACTTTTTCTCTTGAAAAAGCTGCTGTTCTTTTAAGCAAGCTTTTGAGTAATACCTCCTTTTTTCTTTTCTTTTTCTTTCTTCCAGGTTAACCAAAAAGGTTCAGAGAAGCCTCTTGAGCAAACATTTGCAAAAATGGTAAACAGCATGGCAAATGGAATGGTCAGGTACATGTGAAGTGAAATGATACATTCTGTATTAAAAGTTGTGCATTGCCTCTGAGACCCACAGAGTGATGAGTTCTTTGGGGGCCTTTACCAACTGTCTGATTAGTTATGAGTTTTATTTTTATGAAGTAACTTCCATGTGACCAGTGGCCCTACCTCAGAGCTCCCATTCTAAACAGAAGTGAGACTCTGAAGCAAATATGGGACAAAGAGAGGAGACAGACAGAATAAAGAAGGGAGCTCAGAGGCAATGGTAATGCAAGTACTGGAGTAATAGTATGCTGTGAGAACTGTGGAGATCTGCATTTTAGGAAGAAGAAATATGCCTTGTAGAACTAGCTTCTGGCAAAAGGGCTCAGGTACATTGCTAACTTAGTAAGGGAGTGCTGAATGTGAGCAAAACAGCATTGAGAGAAATGAGGAAACAGCAAGAGGAACGTGTAATTTGAGTGTCTGGACCTCAATGTAACAAGCAGCCAAGAGTGGAGAATTTGCTTTAATCACAGGAGAAATTCCGTCTGTGTGGGAATCTTGAGTGCAGTACACAATTTTACAACCTGCCAGTGTTTGCATTCACTAACTTGTAGAGGGAGGGCTAGCATCCAGCTCCCACAGATACTTACCTTTCTCTCTTCCTTGAAATTGCTGTGTAGGATTATTGTCACTCATGTATGTCAGAGGATTAAATCCTTCCCATAAGCAATCGGGTATCCTGTTTTAATAAGAATTCACTTCTGAGTATAACTCGGGAATTGCAAAGTGTAATCCAGATCCCTTTATAAATTCTGGCGTACTTTGAATTTTTCCAAGGTTTTTTCTGTGTGTATGATGCCCTGCTGCCGCCTTCACCAGGGTAGTTGCAGAAGTCTGTCTCACTTCTGAGGGCTTTTACTACCCTCATGGTGACTTTGTGTGTGTTATTGGTGTGTGGGTATGGATTTTGCTTTTGTTTTTTTATTAAAAAAAACTACTTCTAAGGTGAACTTTCCTCACTTTCACACCTAGGCTGGCATTGATACCTTAGCTGTACAAAGCTTGTGGAATTCTGTGCATCTTTGCTATAAAGTCATGTGGTGGCAACCAAGATGTAAAATTCTGTCAGAATGTGTTTTAGTGATGCTGCTTGGTTTGTATGTGTTAAAAAGTGGTGTTTGTCAACCCCGTTTCCTTAATGCTGGCAAAATACTTTTTCTTTGTTAATCAGTTTTGATGATGTTTACCTGCCAGACTTCAGTCTTCAGGGTGTGTATATATATATATATACAATCTTTCTTCATGCAAATAGTCTTGAAAACTTGGCAAACAGTATCTTTTGGGTTATGAATACTCAAGAAGAGGAATGTAATGCTCTATAATTCACAGCAAATGTATATATAAAAATGTTGAATCAAATACCACTCATCACTTCTTACTAGGAATGAATTAGCTGTTAAAATCTTGTTCCAAGTCAGTAGCTGCTTAATTTTCTTAAGACAGAGTAGGTCAGCTGTTTAAATGGAACCCGTCTCAGGTTTCTAAAGAGCTATCAAGGGAATGATGCTGCATGCCAGCAAAGAATGTTGCAGTTCAACACCTATGTCTTTTTGAAAGTGAACTGAAGTTCCAGATGCAATTGCTTGGAAGAGAGGAGGGCAAAAGAATCCTGGTGGGGAGGGAAAAGAAAAACCAAATAGAGATTAAATGAGATGCATATTCTTTCTGTACTTTCTAGAGGAAGAATGAGTAATGTAGAATGAGTAACTTGGGACTGAATGTGTGCTCCCACAGGCTAGTGGCATCTTGTAAAGAAATGTAAATGCTGTCACCATGTGCACTGAAGGCAGCCTCAGAAAGATTACAGAGCACTGACAAAATCCACAGATACTTGCTGGAAGCAATCTCTAAAGAAAAACAAATCCTTTTGTCACTACCTGTTTTATAAATCAGCCCTTCCCTGTGGGGTTTTTTGAGGCCTTCACTGCATTACGTATGTAATCTAAAAAGATGCTTCTCCCTCTGAACAGATATGTAGCATTTGACTTCCATAAAGAGTGCAGTCGGATGAGGTGGGATCGACTTCAGATTTTGATGGATCAACTAGCAGAACAGCAAGATGAATTTAGGTAAGGCTCTGCATTTTCTTTCGCTTCTGTACTGTTAAAATTAGACCACTTTCTCATAGTTTCTGTTGTCTTGAGTTTAAGGCACAGTAAAACAAACCTGTAATCTTCTGTAGAGAAGATGCATTTGTATGCATTAGTGTTTCCATATCTCTGATCTCTTGCTCATACCATGTGCAAGGTTAGAGACCTGGTAGTGGGTAAGAAGTAGAGCCCTTTTTATGTCCTGCTTAAATGCTTCTGAGAATTGGAGCAAGCAGCCCTGTGTTGTGACTCGAGAGCTGTCTCTGTACCTTTGGGTAAAAGGTTAGATAAAGAAGTGAGTGTACATACAACTAAAGCTATTAAAAAAGAAAAAGTCTCCTTAGGCGGTGTTTTTTTCATCCAAGAGTAATTCCATGTGTTGTTGACAGCAAACTGTTCAGCTGCATAGTATCAAACACTTAGTGTTCCATCCACAGGCACCCCATGTCTTTTTAAGTGTTTTCTCTAATACACATTGTTTGTGGCACCAAACCTTGGCACTAGCACTGACTGTGAGCCCTTGCTAACATAAGTAACACAGAAGGAAATAAATTCTTATTTTGTTTAATCATATAAAAATAGATGAAATGTCCAGTGACTAAATCAGCTTGATTTTTTTTTTAAGTTCCACAAGTGTGTTGTTTTAAGCACTTCTTGATCTTTGCTATGTGTAGACATGTAGATTGTTAGGGAGACTATTTACGTTGTTCTGCTTTTTTGATTGCTTCCTTGTATATTATAACCTAAAAAAAAATAATCAGGTGAGCTGTAAACCAGAACAGGAGTCTTATGAATGAAATCTTTTGCCTGGAATGAAGGCTGTGGGAATAGTATAAATTAATCAGATTATAGTGAATATTCTCTGCCCACCACCGGGGGGGGGCAGTGGGAAGCCTAAAAAACCAAGAAGAGCTGAAGAATAAATTGGCTTTTAGCACTACAAATAAGGAGAAATAAGCATGTAGGTTTCCTATACAGCAAGGATCCTTTATTCATAGAATTAATACTGAATCATATAACTTGTTAACTGTCACCTGCCCCTGGAGGCTTACAAAAGAAACAGGTTTCCTTGAAATGAAGGAAAAAAAAAAAAAAAGGCCATATATCTTTAAAACAAGATACAAAAATTAATGCTGCTCTTCAAGATTAGATTGCCTCTACCTTGCCTTGCTTTGTTTCATCGAGGGTGAATATTGCTTAAATTCAGAAAAGTCTGAATTCTGATATTAGAAAATAGTTCTGCTGCCCTGAGGGAAGTAATCAGTTCTGTGGAGGTAAAAAAGTCTATTTTCTGCAGGTTAAATCCAGTTGTGAAAGACCTGTCAGAAAGGAGAGCTAACTTGCTGGGTTTGGAGGCCAGGCCAGGGAGTGGTTTTTGTTTGGTTGGTTTTGTTTGGGGTTTTTTTTGTTTGTTTTTGTTTTTGATTTAGTTTGGGGTTTTTTTAGCAATTCTAGGAGATGCAGCACTTAAACTACCTTATTAACCAGAAATGTCTACCCTTCATCTGTGCTAGTTATCCTGATATCAGTTCTAGGCAAAGCTTGAGGGGAGAAGCAGGGAAATGAAGATGTTACCGTCTCCTTTAATCACACAACAATGTCAAGAGTGGTTTAACAAAACCAGTTTTCCAAGAATGACAAAAATGAGCCTTGTTAACGTAAGACTGATCAAAGTAAATGCATATGCTTCTAAGAGTCTTGATTTTAATACTGCATAACTCTAAGACTTTAAAATCTTAAATTGCTGTACAGCAGCAGTGGATCACATGCTAGTCCACATTCAGAGTTCATAATTACATAATGGAGTAACTTAATCTACAGAATATGATCTGTAAATCTTTAGGCAACTGCAAGTTTAATGCTGTGGCAGAAGGACAAGTATAGTTCTGTCCTATTCACACATCCAGCTGGCAGCTTGGTTGCCATATTTGTTTTACCAGCTCAGTTATCAGAATACTTGTGTGCAATTCAGTATTTAAAATGAGGTGTTTGTTATCAATAACTTGAAGCACTTGGTTTACTTGATTAAAAAGACTGAGGTAACAATTGGTATACGGAGTTACAAGAGGGAACATCTGGTTCCCCCAGATATTCACGTAGTGGAGAGAAGAGTAAGTGACAGTAGGAGATTTCAGTAGTGGCCTTGAAGATTTTGAATACTTTCCTGGAAGAAGTGTGCCTGACAGCTTATATAATTTTTTTATGCAGTGGTGAATGGATTGAGTGAGGTGACCAGGTAAATACAAACCTGGTTACTTCTGCTGTTATGCTCTGATAATGATCTTGATATCTGTGGAGCTAGGATCCTATAATAACCGGGAGGGGTGGGGAATCAGTCCCTGATTTGGCCCCAGAAGCTGCTCTTCCCAGTGGCATATAACTCACTATTGCTGGTTGGCTGTCTAAACGATAAGAGTGAATACTGCCCTGAGATTACTAAATGTTCATACCTTGATGCTGTTTTTCAGCACGGGAGGGGAAGAATTCAGGGATGCATCAAAGTTCAAAGAAGTGGCTAAGAACACTTTGTATGCTCAAGACAACTATGTTTTGGTTGCTAGAATACTTCTGAAAAGATGTGGTTTATATGGACTCTTATCTATAAATACTTAGGTAGACTGTATGTGTTAGTTATTTTCTAGTTGATTCCGATGGTAAAATTGTGACTCCGCAGGAAGGAATATTCCGCAGTAACTGCATGGACTGCCTTGATCGGACTAATGTGATTCAGAGCTTGTTAGCACGCCGATCTCTGCAAGCCCAGCTTCAGGTAAATATTTTATTCTTGCTTAACAAGCTGGAAGAGGAAAGAAGCTTTCTGTTTGAAATGGAAATGTAATTTTAACACTTCAATAAGAGCTTGCATACTTGAGTTGCTGTACTACTTCCTTGAAATGCACTCGCCAGATTCTATTTTAATAGCTTTTTCTGAAAGCAAATCCTAATTTTTCTAGTGAACTACTAGTAAGCTTCAATCTGCTTTTTGTTTTTAGAGGCTAGGTGTTCTGCATGTTGGACAGAGAATTGAAGAGCAAGCAGACTTTGAGAAAATCTACAAAAATGGTAGGCTGTTTGTAGAGTTCAAACAATCACTTTTTTCCAAACAGAGTACATAACTTCCTTAATCTCTCTTAATGTTTTCCTATTCACAGCATGGGCTGATAATGCTAATGCTTGTGCCAAACAATATGCTGGAACTGGTGCCTTAAAGACAGATTACACAAGGTAAGTTAGCCTTTCTTGTAAAGGCCTTCTGGGGTTTGGGGCATGTTTGGCATTTTCTTTTAAGTCTTCATGTCTGAGAAGGTTATTAATTTGGGGCTTGGACCATTAATGAGTTTTGCAGTGGTTCAACTGGTAAAATGTCAGGCTAAAATCTATAGAACACCATTCTTCATTGTTTATATGAAAGGAGAAAAGGCTATCTAGAAATAAAACCAAGGAACTGTGCCACTTCAAGGCACATTTATATTGTGGGATGGAGAGAAGTGTAATTTTGCTTTCAAACTTTGTTACGAGTATGTGTGGTCATAATGCAGAGGCAGCACTAGGCATTCATTATGGCATAGTATATATTTGAACAATGCAGGAACTGTAAATGTAAAATTACCTTCCTGAATTTATAAATCTATTTGAAATATTTTTCAAAACTTCTTTTTGCAGAACTGGGAAGAGAACTCAGTGGGGCTTAATAATGGATGGCTGGAACTCATTAATACGTTACTACAAAAACAACTTTTCTGATGGATTTAGACAGGTAAGTTAGGGTTTTAACTGGGGGGAAATGCATTTGATAAACATTGCTGTGCATTTTAACTCTTGCTTTCTGTTTCTTGTCCAGGATGCGATTGATCTTTTTCTTGGAAATTATTCAGTGGATGAAATAGAACCTGCTAGTCCTCTACATGTCAAGAAAGATTGGAAGTTCTTAGCTGTGAGTATGGAGACTTTGTTCATGATTAGAGAAACACGTACAACTTTAGTCACTTGCTTCATGTGACTAAGTAGAACTTGTCTATTTAGTAATGAAGCGTCCCTATAATCTGGTTATGTTTCTATGATACCTGCTTGTAGGACTAAACACAGACTGTTCCCTTGACAGAAAATGGAGTGTCCTTGAGGTATTGAAAAAACTGCTGCTTGCTCTTTTTTAAAAAAACCTGCTTCATCAGGTGGAAAGGGAGAAATTCTACTAGTCACCATCAATGACTGTTTCCTTCTGCAGAAGAAACTTGTGAAGATGTCTTCTCATACTTCATGCAGAAGCACAGACTGTAACACAAAAAACATTTTTAAAATTTTTTTTTTTCCCCCCTTCCCCCTTCTATTTTGTGAAATGGGATTTGGGGACTTTATGGGTTTAATTAGTAGTTGGTGTATATATTTAAAAAAAAACCAACAAAACAAACACAAACCTCAACCTCTCTTTTAATAGATGGTGCATTTTAATTCTTAACCTAGTTATGGAACACACTCTTCTGCATTTTGGAACAATCCAAAATTTTAGCTGCACCTGACAGCAGGTGAATGATCAAAAGGAAACTTTGTTATAAAGCAAGTAAATAACTTCGCAGGACAGCCCATCTGAAAGGAAGTTAAGGAATATATGTGCTACTATATCAAGTGATTATTCTTTCTCTCTTTCCCCAGTTGCCTATTATTATGGTGGTTGCTTTCTCCATGTGCATTATTTGTTTGCTAATGGCTGGTAAGTTACTATCGAGTTTAACTTCACAAAATTAGCTCGCTTGTGTGTGGACTTCCTGTAAGTGGTTACCAGAAACTATTCAGTGTAAAATCGCTTCTCAGTCAGACTAAAAAGTCTTTAAGCATGGCTCTGGAGATTGAGGGTTAGCACTGTAGCATTAATATGGAAAAACCTGAGGTACTATAGAAAAGAACGTTTAAACTTTTGTAGAAGTAACTTAAGGGGCAGTTAATTGCCCCCAAATGTAGTTGCGCCTGAGTAGACTGACTATCTTTATTATAGGCTAGATGAATCCCCTGAATACCTACCTACTTTTGGGCAGAAAGACTCAGATATAGGCGTGAGCCTGTTCTGGTGGATGTCTCCCAGATTTGAATCTGGTTTGGGAGCTGTGGGGGTTTTTTACTTTCTGTTTTTGTCTTAAATTTTCTAACATTGGTGCCAATAGAGTTCCTGACTGACTTCTGTAGCTGTCTGTTCAAAATGTTCTAAGAACTGTGTGGTAAACACAGTTTTCCTAGGTCAGGAAATAGAAAAAGACTCCAGTACCCATGAAGGACTTCTAACTTCATTTGACAGCAGATCTCTGAGGGAGGGCTTGGAATATTTTGCTTTTGTACTAAAAAAAACCTGTCTGGTAACTTGGAGACAAAGAACTAAAATGTTTATCTGACTCTTACCAGGTGATACATGGACTGAGACACTGGCCTATGTGCTTTTCTGGGGAAGTGCAAGCTTTGGAACTTTCGCTATCATCCTTTACAATGGCAAGGATTTTGTAGATGCACCCAAGCTGGTCCAGAAAGAGAAGATGGACTGAATTTGTGTCTGTGGAAAGCGGCTTGGTACTGAGGATTCCTCAAGCCACACTTGGAGTCTTTACTGACCTGCTTTCCACACCGAATAGTGGTCTTTTTAACATTCTTCCTTGGCAGCGTGGTGGGGTGGGGGGAAGAAAATGGTGTCCTTTGGTGGTGGTAGCTTTCAACTGAGACCTGACTAGGTGGTCTTAGTTGCAATGGTCTTTGGAATATTGCATTAGTGGAGGTGGCTCCACTCTTACTGAGCTAAAGCAAAGATGAAAGCCAGCTCTTTGGTGTCTGGAATGTTTTATGACACAAGTGGACTGCTTAAGCTCATAGTCCACCTGGGCTGTTTCTGCTGAACTTTTGGTCTCTGGCTTGACAGGAGAGAGCTCTGGTGCTGTTCATGTGTCAAAAAAGCCCCCAGATTTTGAAGCATTTAAAATGGAGCTTCTAATTGTGGTCTCTGAACAAATATGGCTTCATACCAATAAAAAGTCTAGTTCCAAGACTTACAGCTGGATTGCATTTGTTGTGATAAAGTCCATTATTATGGAGTCCTTTGTGTATATTTGTGTGTGGATTCTTTTCACTAAATACAAAAGATGTTTTTGAATCCTAATGCTCTTTTAAAATGAGCTTTTTGTCCTGTCGTCTTTATCTAGGACTGATGCAATATTCTACTAATCATTGTTTGGGTGAAAGGACAGTGTAATTGGATGTTCCTGAAGTTGCAAATGTCTTGCACTGTTTCAATACTACAGTCTCCAGATGAGGATTCATTAGTTAGCGAGTTAAAATATAGCATTTTCTTTCTAATGATGTAAATTAAATCAAAGAATGTAAAAATCCTTTGCTGTGTTTATTGAACCTTCCTTATGCTAAAGGTCCAAAGTATTCCATTACTTCAAGAATCGGTCACAATGTGAAAGGTGAACTTTCTATTGTTTTGCCAGTCAGCTGCTTCTGTTCTTGGTTGTGTTGAAATAATTTATGAAAGAGGGAATAACAACCTGAGGAGAAAGTGTTTAGTTTAAACTCCATGTTTGCACTTGGGAGCAGCAGCTTGCTTTTCATGCATGATAATGTAACACTCGTTAACAAACAAACAAAAAAAAGAGGGGAAAAAAAAAAAAGCTACAGAATAATTTGTGCTGTTTAATAATAAATGTGTGTCTTTAAATTTAGTGCTTCCAAGCTGTATAAAAAAAACAAGTAATCCTAATCAAGGACCAATTTTCAACTATTTTGTCACTTATTTTATATGGTTTGTTCAAAACCAGACATGGAACTTGCTTAAGGCGCTGTGCATTGTTTCATATTTCCTGTAAGTACAGCTGTATATTCAGATTGCAATTATAAAATTTAAATGGGGTGACGGGAGGAACATGTAGAATACCTGGACTAGTACAGTTGTCACTATTGAAGCTAGAACACCAGACACTGATACTCCAGTGTTTCCTTGTGTTATGACTGAAAATATGTACAGATTTTTGCAACTATTAACTGTTTGTTTTAACCTTGAATGTTTCTGGAGGCCTCTCTGGGTTTTGTGTAAACATAACCTCTGTTCATAAGCACTAGTATTTGCAAAGTATCTGTTTGCTTCTAGATGCTGTGATGGAAACACCAGTTGATGGTTAACTGGAAAATCCTCTAACTTAAAATTTTCAAAGGTGAACTCCATTATGGGCACAAAGTAGAAGAACATCATAGGCTCGGTATTTGAAAGTAATGGTTTTGATGGCTCACTGGCAGGTGGTGTTAGGAACTCAGTTCTGTTGTCTTGCAGTCTCAAACTAAATCTCTGCATCTTTAGCGAAGAACTTGTTGCAGCAAAGACCAAACTTGAATTGTTAATATAAAAGGTCTGTAAGACATAGAATGATGTTGGTTTTACAAGTTGGAAGGCACCTGTAGTTCAGTGCAAAGAGTCTGTATTTCTAAAATCGCAAATGGAGTACTTGTAAATGACAATAAAATGTTCAACTTTTCTAGATACGCCGTTTGTGGTGCATTTTTTGCTTCAGAGCAGGCTGATGCCAGATTGTTTCTCAGCAGAAGGAGGCTTCGGTTTTGTGTCTTTTCATTGCATGTGAAGACCTGACTGTTCTGTGCTTCAAGGTTGATGACCCTGTACCATACCCTACGTAAGAGTTGGCATTAGCATCATGTTCCAGTATCCACGGCTGGGTTGGGATCTCTGTGAGAGCTCCTGTGGCGGGATTGCTGTGATGCTTGACGCTGTCACCTCTGCTCAGTACTGATGGCCCTTCACTTCTTCCCTCGCAGCACTGCTCCTGGGGTTTTTATTGACCACAGCAAGAGGTGCTGGGGGGGAAATTCAAGCTGTCTTCTCCCTTTCACTTCTGCACTGCAGCTTTTATTATCAGGTCGTTGTAATTGTTGTTGTTGGGCAGTGCACATAACGCCTGAGAAGAGACAGACGCCCCTGGCCCACTCGGGCGCTTGCCCAGGTAACGCCGTTACTTCGCCCTCTCGTTTCGCTTGGGAGCCTTTCCCCCGGAGGCTCAGGAGATTGCAGACACGCTGTTCAGGGGGAGGCGGGAGCGGCGCTGAGCGCTGCGGGGCGGCTCGGCCTCCCCCTCCCCCTCGGGCCCAGCT
>NW_010312979.1:0-14925 GCF_000700745.2 Antrostomus carolinensis
GATGCACAGTACAATTACTCACCACCTGCTGGTAAAGATCCTGGAGGAGTGAAAAGGAAACCTGATACCGAAATCTCAATCCCAGAAAAGCGATCCTGAGCGATTCCAAAGAGAATCGCCCCCTTTCCGTTCAGCCCCAGTTAATACACTAAACATGATGTAATATGATATGGAATATCTTATTGGCACATCCAACTGTCAGTTCTGGGTTTTACTAACTACTACACTCTTATTCTCCACTCCCCACTTCCAGTCCTTTCTTTTTGGAAACTGCCCAAGCACAGTGTCCTTATAGTTATCAACATTTTTCTCCTAACAATCCTCACTAAAACCAAAACACAGAGCTTTCTAGCTACTAAGAAGAAAATTAACCCTATCCTAGGAAAAACCAGGACAGTTGTCTGGCATTGGGCGGTAAAATCTACCATAAAAGCATCTCAAATCAGGAGGTGAATATGGGGTAGCAGCCTGCTGCAATCCTGGAGAGCCCTAAAGAACCTCATTTACAAACAGTATTTATACAGTTGCAAGATGGTTGACTTTGGTCAGTTGTTTTTATTATTATTATTATTATTATTATGGCTATTGTTCTTGTTAGATAATCTTGTCAACTTTCAGAGTGGGCTGTGATCCATGCAGGAGGGGTCTTGGGTACATTTCCTAGGCAACCGGATTTCCAGGTACAGTTAGGGAGTACCTAATTGTCCCAACTTGCTGCACTTATAATGAGAATAGAAAGATACTGGGTTGTTTTGACTCACTACTCCAGCAAACTAGATCAGAAAGTGCCAGGCTGTCCCAGCCTACTGCACTTGGTTGAAACTAGAATGACATAGTATGTTCTTGACAGTACAATGTGGCGCGGGGTAGGTCTGCATCACCATATCACCTAAACCAAAGACCTAAAGGAAAGTTACTGTTTAGGATTGTGTGTATGGTGATAGGAAAAAAGTAATGATGAAAGGTAAGAAAACCCTATAGAAATGTACTGCTCTATGATTGGAGTGTTTCCAAAGCAGAAGGTTTTTGAAAGTTTTTTGTGTGGCTGACCCTCTTAAGAAATTGAAAAAAAAGTGCCTTCGGCTTGCTGTCATTTTGAAATATGTTTTGTTCCCTACATAACATTAATTTTCTTCCTTTCAAAATGTCCAACATTTTAACAAGTGATGCTAACTGTAAGTGGTCAATCAGAATAAGAACTCCTTCACAAGCCATTCTTTGCTTACCAGTTGGTCTATGTGTTATTTGCTTACAAAGATGTAGGGGAATAGTCTGCAGAGTTTTGTTTCAAATATATGAAAATCAGTGAAAAATGCATTTCGTTCTTTGTCAAGTCACTGTAACCATGCTGATTAAATTTGATTTTTTTTTTTCCCAGTAGTTTTGCAAAAGTGAGTGTCACTTTAGTTGCAAAGAGTTTGAAAAGCTTCACAAACTGATGATGGAGGGCCTTACAGTAGGTACATAAGGATATATTCACAGAACCTTTATTCAACCTATGTTACAGCATCTAGTTTTGCATATTGGCTACGTGCTTTTTCTAGTGAGGCTGTAGATAACACCAAAGAGTAATCTCAGTTCTGTAGGATGAATCTGTCTGCTGTGTGCTCTGACTGCCACGTCCCAGATCCACCTCCACATACGTGATCCTGCCCAGGCTGTCCAGTCAGGGAAAATAAATAGTGTGGTTCCCTGACCAGCTGCAAGCCCTATCACCTAATATCCAACAAACTGCTGAGTGTTTTCGGTGGATGAAATTCCTCCTTGTATAATGAGTTGGTATGAAGCCTGTGTGCCAGTTGAGATCTACCAGCATAAGATAATTCCTGTTTATAAAAGTACTGGCTAGCTGATATGATAGTAAAGTTCAATACCTATATAATCCCCTAAAACTACAGGAAACGTGTCCATAAAATTGTTTGTCCAATAGCTTCAGGCTGCCAAATCATTAAGGCAGCAGGAAAATATTGAGTTAATTAACCTGATAAATAGCTTGGCAAGCTCTATTTCTAATGATCACTCCTGATGTAATATACTGTAATCACAGAAAGAGAGTGTGATAAGATAAATATGAAAGGAGAACATTGTAGAACCACTTATCTTGCAATTTTAGCCAATATGAAAATCTGCAAGTAATAGACTACAGTGTTTCAATCTGAATGGCTGGATTTGTTTTTCTGAAGAATAACTATAGGCACTGTTTCTGTCACTTGGAGGTGAAACATAGATCCCTGAATGCTTTCTAGTCTGAAGTGTTTGTGTACTGTATATGATACATCTGCAGGATTAGACAGCCTCACCTTGTTTGTCTCTATAAAACAAAGCTGGACATCCAATCTATTCATGTATATTTTGAAAACTGCCCTAAGAAAAATATATTTGGGCATTTTTCTTGAAATGCCCTGGAGTTACAAACCAACAATTTGAGTAATTTTCCATTCAAATGGCAAGAGAAGATTTGAAGCCTCACAAAGGTTGATAAGAAGTTGTATTCTCTCTAAGTGACATGTTTAAAGTGATGGGACACAGGAATGCTTTCCCACTCATAGGTCAGTAAGGTGTTGGTCCTGCTAACACCTGGATCCATACTAACCCAAGACCCAGGTCTCATCATCTGCTTCCATGTTTTGGTTTCCACAAAAGGAAAATTGGTGATGAATTTTAAGGGAACTGTGTTATGCTCAACTAAATCATTGGCTGATATGGTACACGCCAGCAGCTGAATTTAAATGTAACCACTGGTAATCTCAGAAATGTCCTTTTCCAATGCACCTGTCCCATCTGGACCCAAGTTCCATCACTCTGTTCATGGTGAAGTACCACAGAAATGACAGCCCCATGAAAGTTCTTTATTCTTTTCTGTATCCTCCTTAGTAGAACCCCTCACAGTGAAGAACTGTAATCATATCAGTGCCATAAAAAGAAATCTTGACACTAACTGGTGCTCTGAATAAGGTAGAAATAAGGTAGTAGTGCCACCACTGAACCGAAAATGGTAGTACTCTCATGTCAGATAATAAGGAAGGAGAGTTTGTGAGAATGCGAATGTGTCATAGTAAATCTAAGGAACAAAGTAAAAGAAACACAACTGTCTGTAAAACTTGAGGATGAGCAGCTGTCAGTCTCTCTAGGAGGGCTTGCCTAAACAATTCAGCAAAGATTTCCCTTCAAAACCAACTTAATTAATGTACAAAAATTTTAGAAAGAGTTTTTCTTTTGAAAAAGGCTTTTGTTGTCCCTGTGTAACTGAAAAGGTCTGTGAGTAACACTGGGACTGTGAAATCTCTGGTGCAAATGAAGTGGCACACTGTTAAACATGGCTATTAAACTATTTTCTTGTGAGTTGTTTTTGATTCATATGGAATAGATTAAAAGTCTGTTTCAAATCCCACAAGATTTCCCATGGAGTATAATTATACATGAAACAGAATAAGAAATGCAGTCCAACAATTACTTTAATTAGATAGTAGTTACTGAAGCTGTCAGATGAGCTTAGTCCTACAAAGAACTAAGAAGGAAGAGTTAGGTAATGGAATTGTTGATAAATGTTTGCACTTCAGAAGAATTAATTATCTGTGTAAATAAATAATGGGCTAGAAAACTGCAATCAGCTGATGGAATCTTGCCCTTCATCGTCACTGGTGCTGTAATACCTATCTTAAAGACCAATTTGCTGCCTCAACAAAGCAGCCCTCAAGGGCCCTCCTTGTTCCCTTTGAACAATACAGCTTTCTGCAGTTTTATGGGATCTGAACCTGAAGTAATAAGGCTTGACTCTAGTAGCATTAGAGGCATAGCATTGGTAGTACTAAAGGTCTTTTCTTCTGCTAGCTATTTTGTCCATGAAATGAGTTCGACTATTTTTGAATGCAATAGAGGGGCTGAAGTTAATAATTCTCCTTTACCAGTCAACATTAGCTCTACTATAGATGTACTGTGGAGCTTCTACTGTTGCTGTGAAGCATCTGCCAGAAGAGGAGGTCATCTGGGAGAGACCAGTATTTGGTTCTGGACTGGAAGTTTTTATGTCCCTACATATGTGACTATGCCTGTATTGTTACAGTGGTACACAGAGAAGCTGATAAAATAGGAGATCAGAGTTTTGCAGCTGAGGGCTTTCAAAAACACTGTAGCTCTTAATAACTGAGCATCTTGAGTGATTCTTATCTCCAGGTCTAATTTTAAACCCATTTAAGGTAAAAAAGGATTGAAATTCTTTTAGTTGATAATACAGTTGGCCTTGCATGTGCTCCATTGGTGCCTTTGCAGCACTTTCATGGACAGTTCTGGCTGGGAGAAATGGTCAAAAACTTA
The DNA here is from genome assembly GCF_000700745.2 of Antrostomus carolinensis. Lineage (NCBI taxonomy): Eukaryota > Metazoa > Chordata > Aves > Caprimulgiformes > Caprimulgidae > Antrostomus > Antrostomus carolinensis. The sequence continues at coordinate 4,315 of NW_010312979.1, forward strand.
CTGAACCATGAAGGTCTTCCTCATTACTCCCATATTTCTCAAGAGATTGCCCTTTCATCACCAGAACTGAAGCACACTAAAGGCAGAGGACAGAAGCAGTACTGCTGTCTCTGCACTTACAGATCCGCACACATAGTAGCTTTCTTTCTCCCTTGTGCAAGGTAAGGTGTAGCAACAAAGACAGGAATGCAAAGTAACTATGCTTTTGATGGGAAGAAGTTATTGATTTTCTGCTCTAGGAAATGCAGATACAGCTATTTGAGTGTGCTCACTTTCCAGGTTGTTAGACGGTATCAGCTTGCCACATTCCTAAAAATACCCTAATGCAATGATAAGCTTCAGTCTTGCATGCTGCTGATCCAGCTGTTTTCACTACTCTGTTCAGTCAAAGCACAATAAACAGTGTACTGTAATCTTCAGGAGGGGGTTGTCAGAAGATGCTACTTGGGCATGACAATATTTCAATGGCTTTTAGCTGTGAAATCCAAGTGATTAGTGTTGAGTTTGTACAAAAACAGAGGAGGGAAGAGTACCATAAGAGAAAACGTTCCTTGGAGAATATATGTGATTCTCAGTTGTAGGCCTTTTAGATTTACAAAGTTGAGGATGTGTTCTTGACACAGACAATAAAGCAATTCCCACTTCTGTGAACATATACCCAAGGTAGGGATTAAATTCCATAGGTTGTAGAATCTTGCTCTTTGCCTCTCAACTGATTTAATTATGGTTCACAGTTTCAGTAAATGTAAAGAGAAACACTGGAATAAAATTAAAAAATCTTACTTCTTGCTTAATTTCATATTAAATCTTCATAGACAAGAAAATCTGAACCTCTTTAGGGAGATTTTAAGACACATAAAAGTTTATGGTTAAAGAGAAAGAAATGTATGCACTCCTTGAGCAAATGAAGAACAAGTGAGTATCACTCAGAAATTTCTTTTCCACCTATGTCTTCCTTCCTCCCACCCCATGCTGAGCAGGCACTTGATTTAGGCAATAAATACATACATATAATTTGCATTTTTTTACTAAGAGTTTCAGTTTGGAACATTAACAGTGTTCTCTTCCACAGCAACATAATGATAATATCAGAAGTAGCATTTAAAAATGGTATTTAGGCCCCTGATTTAGGTTACGACTTTGTAAGGATACTCTGATGCCTAAGTGAAATCTTTGCAGATAGTCCTTTGCATCTGTTGGGCAGAAGGTATACATTGTACTGAGGAGCTATTCTCAAAAACTATTTTCTTAGAAAGCACATGACCAGAAGGAGTCCTACAGATTTCTAGGTTGTTCTGAAGTCCTGCTCTGAGCACTTGGTCAGAATGTCTGCTGCTAATGCCTGTTCTTACCTTAAACCCCACATCCATTTCTATGTAGTTGTTTCTCAACATGTTTTATGTTTCTATAAACTTTCTTCAAGCCATCTTGGATGCTAAATATTTGCCAGATTAAGATTTGAGATGATTGTCTTCATAATGACCTCATTAATGTTTATAAATATGTAAAAGGTGAATCTCATGAGAATGGAGCCAGGCTCTTCTCAGTGATGCCCAATGACAGGACAAGGGGTAATGGGTGTAAGCTGGAACACAGAAGGTTCCGCTTAAATTTCAGAAGGAACTTCTTTACAGTGGGGGTGATGGACCACTGGAACAGGCTGCCCAGGGAGGTTGTGGAGTCTCCTTCTCTGGAGACATTCAAGACTCGCCTGCATGCCTTCCTGTGTAATCTCATGTAGGTGGTCCTGCTCTGGCAGGGGGGTTGGACTAGATGATCTTTCGAGGTCCCTTCCAATCCCCAACATTCTGTGATTCTGTGATATTCTGGTGCATTGTCATGGTTGGTCACTTGAGGTTGAGGCATGAATCATGGTATCTCTTCCCAAATCCCCAGTGCAGCTATCTGAACAACTCTAGCTTCATTATGTCACCAGGTGTTCAACCACCTAAGAAAACGTGACTGCAGAATTCACTGTGCAGTGTCCACTTTTATATACTGACTCCCCGTACATAATATATGACAAACAGAAGGAGAAGAAACAGAAGGAAAAGAAACCAGTTGGTGTGGCGACAAGTGGCAGCAGTGGTGACAGCAACACTGGAGGTGAGCCCAGGGGCTCAGTGTCAAACCCTGCTGTGCAGGGGGTTCCTGAGATCGGGGCACCCCGGGAAACCACTGGAACCGACGCAGAAACCTGAAAACTCGCCCAACCAATCAGGAACGGCAGGGGGGCTGTTCAGAGCAACCGAGGGAGATTTAAAGGGCCCTAAGGGGCGGGAATGACCAGGGGTGTGGTGGCTGGCTGGAGGAGGTTGGCTGGAGGCGGTTGGCAAGGGCAGGGTGAGCAGCCGGGCTCCTGCCTGACCGTCAGGGCTCCTGCCTGGCCATTGGGGCATAGGATAGTCCTAACCCAGGACTTTTAAAACTCCATTCCCCTGCAGGGGATTTTCTATTGTGGGGAGTGAGTCTCAGTGAAGAGCAATGAGCTTGGATAGTTAATACTCTTGTTTTCTGCAATACAAATGGGATTATTATGACCATAAGATGGAGTTTGAGGGAAGGCAAAGATCAGTCCAATTACTTTGAAACCGCATGTTTCTGCAGATATTTTATTTTGTCTGAAGATCTTTATGTTTTTAATTTTTTAAAATTTTGTTACTTGTGTCCCACTGGGCAATAGCCAAACAAGCCTTGGTAATTAGTGGAGATGTTCAAGCAGACCCAGCATTGGTTTTCACTAATTATTCAGCAGATGAGTGCATCAAGAGTTCTAAATCCCACTTTTTAATTTGTAGTTAATGTGTTTTAAAGGTGTGAAGGTGAGGAATGCTTCCTCTCTATTATTCAAATTTTTAAGAAATTCTCTGCTTTTTATTTCTACCTCTTGCATGCCATTTCACGGCCTTTCAATAGGTGCAATGTGCCAACCCTTGCTTCTGTAACACAGTCAGCTTCCATGGCAGGACAATAGGTTGAAGAAAAGAGAAGAAGCATACTACTTGGAGTAGGCTGCCAGGGGAAAAGTTGCTTCACTTAGTGCAGCCAGCAGTCAGCAAGTTCAGAAGGCAAGATGAAAGATGAGTGGGGGGATGAGGGGAAGTGTGGAGTTTGGTGGATGAGCACATGGTGTCAAGGGGGTAAGGGGAATAAGCACTGCAAATCTCATCTCTTTGTGAGCTTTAGCAGGTGCTGAAGACCTCGGGCAGAGCTGTGTGGGTTTTCATCTTTTGAGAATTGCATGTCATAAGAGCTGCATAAATCACATACTTTCAGAGAGAAGCAGATTTTATTGTGCAATGCATTCCTGTCTGTTTCCATAGTGGAAGGCAAACAACATTGTCTTTTTCTTCTCATCTGAGCAGAGTATCTAGTGTAATAACCAGACACAGTATAATAACCAGAATGATATTCTGTTTTTGAGTATACAAGGGGAGATGTTGAAGATGGCCATATGTATTGTATTGTTGGAAACCATTCCTCACTGTGCGTATGTTTGGGGCAGGGGGGGTAGGTGGGTCTAAATGAGAATAGAAGCTCTGTTAAAAAACAGCTTGCTCAAGAAAGCTCTTGAATTTATAGCTTCTAGAAGTTCATCTCCATCTTTAGTAAAAAGATTTATTTTTATTTTTTTTTGCCTAACAGGTATGCAGCATTATGAGTACTCTTGAAAACCTCTAATCAAAAGTTCTCAGGCTGCAGAAACCTTTTCAATAGTTCTTTCTACAATAAAGTGGCCCTTCTCTCTCCTTCCTTCCCTGCTTTTCTCAAAAAGACTTAATAGCACTACGTATAAATTAAAGTTTTTCAGAGAGGTGCCTTAATTTACGATAAAGTTGTTCTTTCAGTAGGATTACCAAAATGCAACATTTTTTCAAAACTGGTTTTACATACTATGGTACAGGTTCCTATGTCAACATCTTAAATGACCTGTACCTATCCTTTTCTTCCCAAGGATGGACAAATAGCCATGAGGACAAGTGTACTGCCTGCTACACAGCAGCCTCCTATGTTGAGCATTGTGGGGAGATGTTTTACTTTCCTGAGTACTTTTGGAAAGTGACACCCAAAATAATACGTAGACCAGCTACTTACCAAGGTGCTGTGGACTACATGATCCTCAAAATACCTCAATATGATATCATAAGCTCTCCTACTCCCTCTGTTAGTAGTTAGTCAGTTCTGGCTTGAATTTCATGCAACCTCCAATTTCTGGAAAATAAGACAGAAAAGGACCTTGCAAAGTCAATTGATCCTTCCTTTTGAGTCCAAAGCTGGGTCAGCTATACAGCTGGAGGCTCTATATCTGCTGAGACAATCTGTGAGTTACTTAGCTAACTTGGACTTCATAGAGCAACTGAGGAATGGTATTACTACCCCTCCTCCTCTGGATACCCTTAGATGTGTGTCAGCCCTCCTCTTTCTCACCTAGTTGGAAACCAGTACCTAGGAGGAAATGGGGTACCTGTGACACCAAAGATGGAGAAGTGAAAAAAAACCCAACATATTAAGATATGTTGTTTTCCTACAGATCTAGCTGATAGTGTGAGGGAATAAAGATTATGTGAATGGAATTATCTGTTGTTCTGGGTTTTATTTTGGTTTGGGGTTTTTTTGTTTTGCTTTTTGCTTCTTTTAAACTCTCCTCACTTGTCGCTGAAGCTCTGCCCATTCTTCAGAGCCCGGTGTGTACATGTTTCTGAGCAGAAATGAAAGTGAATGAAAGAAAGCCATGACATTATGCATTTACAACATCACTGTTAAATGCCAGGCAAGCATAGAACAGAGGGAGTGCTTTGTAGGCAGATGCGTTGCCTTGAACTGCATCTTCCTGTCACCATAACTATTGGGGCTTTGTGATATGCAAATATGAGAAAAACGGCAAAAAATTGTCTTTAAGGATGCAATGGAGTGATTTAGATGTTGATAGAGATAGAACTGGTTTTGTGTTTATATGAGGTCTCCAGAGTAAATAGAGATGTGACTCAATTCTACCATCTTCCTTGCATGAATAATATTTGTCTCTTTGTTAATAAGCCTGACATTAAATTCTGTGTGCTCTCTCACTCGCTTTCTCTCTCTCTTTTTTTTTTTCCTCAGAACTAATAATACAGCCCCTAGAAGTTCATTAATGCTGGCATGTCTCTTTGCTTCACTTTTGTAATGCATGAGAACACAGGCCTTAAATAAAATCTTTGTGAAGCACTTGCACTTGTCTGAAGATAAAAAGCTGTTCCTACATTTGCATTACAAAGAAGCCCATATCAGCATCTTCTTTCTCTGGCACCCTCCTTCCTCTGGGCTTGTATCTGATGGAAAAGGCAATTTCCAGCTAATCATTCTAAAAGCCTGTCATTTGTGTCTGTAATGAGAGGAAAGAGTTTTTACTGTTGATTTTCAGTGGGCATTAGGCAGTGGGATTTGTTTCAGTCCTATGGGAGAGTGCAATACACAGAAACACTGCTGGGATCTCTAAATTCTCTGTGCTCTGTGTAAACATTTCTGCTCCACTGGGTGACACTGAATAGCCTGGGATTCCTAGGAGGGGGAAAACACATCTCAGAATGTACAAGGTTTTACATAACCTCTTCCTAATTATAGATCATAGAATGGTTTGGGTTGTAAGGGACCTGAAAGATCATCTAGTTCCAACCCTCTTGCCATGAGCAGGGACACCTTCCACTAGACCAGGTTGCTCAAAGCCTTATCCAACTTTGAATGCTTCCAGGGACCAGCATCCACAACTTCCTTGGGCAACCTGTTCCAGTGTCTCACTATCCTCACAATAAAGAATTTCTTCCTAATATCTAATCTAAACCTACCCTCTTCCTATTTATAGCCATAACCCCTTGTTCTATCAGTATCTGCCCTTGTAAAAAGTCCCTTCCCAGCCTTCCTGTAGATCCCCTTCAGGTACTGGAAGGCCACAATAAGGTCTTTCCAGAGCCTTCTCTTCTCCAGGCTGAACAGCACCAGCTCTCTCGACCTGTCCTCATAGAAGAGGTTCTCCAGCCTTCTGATCATTCTTGATTAGGGGCCATGCAAATGCTGACTGTATTTCAAGTCATCTTGTTGGCGTACTAGGAAAAGTTTTCAATTAACAATGATTGTGCCTCAGATTAATCTCATTGGCTACAATACTGCAGCTGTGCAAATCTTGTAAAGACAAAGCTTGTAATGACAAAGCTTGTTTCCAGTCATGTTCGTGTAAATCTGGCATCATCTTATTGATGACAGGGGAGTGATTTCAGATCACCCAGTGGTACCTGGTCACCTGAACATGGTGCTGTGCAGCCTGCTGTAGGTGACCCTGCTTGAGCAGAGGGGACAGACAAGATGACCTCAAAAGGTCCCTTCCAACCTCAACTGTTCTGTGTCAGAGTTGTCTGGAGCAATTCAGGTTCCTTGCAGCAGGCATTGAGTGACATTTCAAACCATGTGTGGTAACAAGCCTGGGCTCCAGATGTCCATTTCTAGAAACGGGCAGTTTTTTCCCTTGATCCTGTGTCAAACTCTTGTCTTTTGTGCCAACACATGAGTACTGTAGTTGTCTAAAATGGGACTGTAAGACCTCCTAAATGTCAGGAAATCAGACAGCCGCCTTCTGCTAGCACACACACATACACACAATTATCACATCAATATTGGTTTATTTTGGTACCAAACCTCTGAAAACAACCTGTTATAGGACAATGTTCATAGCCTTTGGAATAATTAAGGCATGCAAAATTACTGCAGTTCTTCAGAAAAATACTATTATGATGAAGAGGATCTAGAAAGGTAGACTTCGGAAAGGGAGAGATGACAAAGACTCCTTATGTTCGGGTGGGAGGAGTGAGAAAAGCATACTTCAGCTTACACTCTTGCTTACCTGTCCAGGACAGCATAATATACACTCTAGTATGCACGAAGAGCATCCACCTGGCATGTCCTAAGTCTGAGATACCTCTCACAATACCGAAGCTGCACTTATGCGCTTGCAACTTTAAAGAGACTGCAGAGAGGATCAGCTGTGCTTTAAGAAATGGGATTTTCAGGATTAAGGGAGATTTTGATCTCCACGGAGCAGAGGAACACAGTTTAGCTAGGAGCAGGGCTGTCAAGGTCATAGCATTTCCCAGGATTGCAGCACAATCCGTCTGTGTTTGTTTTATATCATTCACTTTACCAAAACACCAGTCCGTTAGTTTAGCCCTCCTGGCTGCAGAATCCCTGCGGTTCCCAGAGGCTGCAGTAATAATAAAACTCCCTGAATGCATCTTTCAAGGTGTGCTTGACATGACGCCAGCTAGTCCTTGAAAGGTGTACATGTGCAGCAATTCATGTCATTGTTCATGCTTTTCATATTTAATAATTTCATTACTAATTAATATGGTCATTACCACAGTGTAAAGGGAAAAGATGATCATTAAAGGTTAATGTAATTGTTGTTCATACTGTGCCTTTAATTGTTACAATTTTTTCCTAGGTATTTAATTAAACTGATAAGTAACAATACAATTTAATAATGTATGTGCAACCATCTTTATTTGTCCCTGTGTGAGGCCAGTGACCACCTACAACAGTGAGAGAGAGAGATAGATATATTAAATCCACCGTGGTTTTTTCCTTTTTGTTTTGCATGCTCATCTGCTTTCTGCTTCTCTCATGCTGAATCTGGCTAGAGGTGAGGCTCCAAAGACACATGGCCATGATGAAAAGCCTGTGATATATTTATGGTTTAAATATATTGCTTAGGTGTTGTGGCAGCCTAGCATAGGGGTTAGGAAAGTTCCTTTCATATATTTTTCCCCATCTATATCAACTATAGAGTGAATTTCAGCCGGGATTTCAAAACACTTTTAAAACTTATTGAATCAATGATAAACCAAGGAGATGCTGTATTTTTCTGCTTTGACAAGATTAACTGTTGCTGAACTGACACCAAGTGACAATGCCATAAGTAAATCTACTCTTCTTTCTCTGTTCTCTCTGGTCGCAGACTGTACTCTGTGTCTGGTGATGTTTGCACCAAAACTTGTCTTAGACCAAACCTACTTGATTGGCTGCTAACCCACTCTTAGGCATAGCTGAAGTCTTAAAGACTGTATTTTTGTTACTCATTAGCACAGATTCAAGTGTTCCTACTAGTAATGCAGCTAGGTCACAGATGCCTAAACACAAAAAATTGTTGTTCATCACCACCTCACTCTCAAAGCCTTAAAGCAATGTTATAGGATCAGCGATGGAAACACAAACCACTCCAAGTCTCCTTTCAAAAAAGGAGAGATACCATGTGTAACTCCTATACCTAAGCTGGAGGTGTTTTGAGAATTCTGCAGACAAACCATAGTGAAACACAAAAGTCGTGAAATCAACAACATGGACACGGAGACAATGGCAGGCTCTAGCTTAAACATGAGCCAATATTTCACATACAAACACAGATCTCCTCTCTACAGTGCAAGCACTTTAAAAACACAATAAAATTAGAGCTAGGGATCATAAAAAGGTCATGTTGATATGTGGGTGCATATTCAATATGTATATGTTTGAGTGTGGAATCAGGACTATGCTGAGGTATGTCATAGATCTCATACTGCTACTACTGTGAAAAGTATTTGGAGTTAAAAGACTGGAAATACTATTTTGTACACAAAATGGCAAACATTACATCACAGCTGGCCAAAGAACGGTTAACAAGATCTTGATTGAATATTTATGCTAATAATTTGTACCTAGAGGAGTTATATTTGTAATTCATCGGAGTTAACACTGAAGTAGAGATCATAAATTGTGAGTTTCTCAGCTTTTGTGTGTTAAAGTGTTCAGATTCACTGCTATAATTACTGTAATTTTCAAATTCTCTGTAGTATGTGATGTAAGGAATTAAGACATATATGAAACCTGATCAGAACTCACAGGAGCTGATGGGAAGACCTTAAGTGGCATGAGGACACTTTCTGTGTAGAAAGCTTCACTTCTCAGGACACCTTAGTACTGGAAAAAGCTTTGTAGGGCAAGGGCAGTGTACATACAGCAGCCTCCAAGCAAACACTTTTGAAATTTTGTGGAGAGTGATCGAAGTTCCAGAAGATTGGAAATGGGCAGACAAAGCCTTCCTTAAAAAGGGTAGGAAAGAGAGACTTGGAAAACTACTAGGATGTTTAAGTTTTAATGCCTGGAGAAATACTGGAACATCAATCTATTGGCAAACCATTAAGGGCTGTCAAATAACCAACAAGTCTTTTTCATGAACTAGTCATATAAAAATACATCCTGTGACAGATAACAGGCCTTTTAGATGAAGAAGAAGTAGATACTGATATCTTCAGGTTATTGATGTTATCTTCAACAACATTCACATAGCCAAGTTAGAGAATCTTGGCTAGAGAAAATAGCTGTACAAGTGGGAGTAATAATTAGTGGCTTATGAGTAAACTGAAAAGATACTATCTAGCAGGATCTCATCTGGTTTTCTTATGTCCGATATTACCTAGCAGTTTCATGAACAAACTGGACAATGGAAAAGACAATCCCATTACTTCACCTGTATTTAATTCCAGTCTAGAGAAGGACACTGAAAGACAGATTTAGAATTTTAAAAAATCTTGATCCTTTTGATTGAGTTGAAATAAATAGGGTAGAACTTAATAAGGACAAGGATGAAGTAATGAGATTCAGTAAGAATTCCCAGCTACACAAAAGTGAACTGGGTAATAACTGGCACTGGAATGAGGCAAGAGGACTGGCAAACTGAAAGTAATCTAATATAGTTTAATGAGGTGAAAATAGCAAATTCAATATAAGAATGTATAATAATTAATATCACATACAAAATATTCAAAACAATCCTCCCAGTGTGCTCAGTTCTAGGCTGGAATACACTGTGTTCACTTCTATCTATAACACTTTAGGAGAGACATGAGCTGTCTGGAGAAGAACTAGAAGGGAGTAAGTGATTTAAATGTCATGATCTTGGAGGAAAGGCTGTAAACACTGGATTAGGATCAGAGCAGGTCAGTGTCTGTCTGGGATGGTACTTGTATTTTGATCCTAATTTGGGGAATGGTTTCAAGTAGATGACTTCTTGATTGTCTTCTGCATTTTCTGTGATTTTAAATTTGTGACAGATTGAGTTGTAGATAAGATTTACAGAATAGGATACAACCACACATGTGTGTCTATTTGTGTGTCTTTTGTAACCCAGGAGAGTTTTCATACTACAAAAAATTCAGCAAAGTCAATTCTATATATTTTGCTATCTCACTTGTCTATCTTCTGTGTAACAGGGCAAAACCAAGACCTTTAGAAACAAATAATAATAAATAAGATAAGGAAGGAAGGCTATGTCTTCTGAGAAAGGTTTTCATCAGTAAGTTTTTTTTAAAAAAGGGAAAGTTTTGGTTTTGACTAACTGACACCCCCTGATGAAAAATAATGTTTCAACAAAAATTACCAACCTTGTTTTGCATTAGCAGATAGAGGATGGAATAGACCTTAACAATAAATGTCTTCCGTGACTGTAGACTATAATTAAAAAGAAAATTAACAAAACCCCTGCAAGCCAAACTGTAGGAGACACATTGCTCACAGTTTCCTTTCCAGGAGATTTTAATTTTTTGATTCCTG
>NW_010312979.1:14948-25387 GCF_000700745.2 Antrostomus carolinensis
ACTATGTTGAATGCCTCTTTTAGCTGACTGAATTGCAAAAAGGTTAAGAATACAGACCATGTGAGGACTCTGAAATGATTTTGTTATTACGTTGCCCCTTCTGGAGGTATTCCAGGGAGCCCTGTAGCTTTTCATGATCAGCAGAGAGAGGAAAGGAGGAACTCCAGGATGAACTACAGTGAGCAGATGCCCTCCCTCTCATGTTTAATTTAATTAATTGATGTTTGTTGAAATAAAGCCAATTAACCTGGCATATCTGTTTATCAATCATTCTTCTGCTTCCATTATACAGCTGGAAAAATGGCATAATGTGTTTTATGGCAGACAGCAGGAACAATTAAAACCAACCTGTGCTGTGTTGCCTGCAGCAGGCTTTGTAAGGGAAGATGAGAAACAGATTTTGTGCTGTAGGACAAAGCAGTCAGTCTTTTTACTTTAACTGTCTTCTGCCTCTGAATACCCTTTAATTCTTTTCCATATAGAGGTGAGGAGGAACTGAGGTATCATACAGTCAACAGTCTTGCTTAGGTTCCAGTAAGCTAAATCTGATTTCTGGACTCCTTGACCTCAGATCCCTGTTATAGATAGTAGGAAATACATCGTACTCCAATGACAGGAGCCATCAAAGGGTAATGTACTCTGAGATCCGCCACAGTACCCATCTGCAAACATCAAAGAAATGAGTGATCATATCTATCATAAACAAATGCAAGAGAAATCCATCTTATTGATCATGGAACTTGGTATAAGCTACCCTTCTTCCACCTTCCAGCAGCTATGCCCTACAAAAGCTCTTTCTTTCTTATGCCTCGTTTAGACATGCTAATGAATACAGATTCAGGGAAAATCTTTCCATTATATAGAAGCACCATCAGGATTATTTAAATCTAGTTTTACCTTAATTTAACATTGATATGGCTACATAGGTGTCCTGTGTTCCTCTTCATGTGTTGGGATTGAATGAGGCCTGCCCTTTTGGGGTTTTTTTTGTGTCTGGGATTTTTGCTGTTTCAAGGAAGAGTTTTACAGTCTTCAAGATTTCCAGGGTGCTAATGACTTAAGAGGAAAGCTACTTGCTCTGGAAACTTCAGTGCATGGTTGTTATTGTTGATACACAGTAATTCTGAAATGCACTCAAAAATAGCACTACAATATTGCTACCTACAGAGTAACCACTAAGTAAGTAGTGGAACAACCACTAAAAAAGCTGAAAAAATTCCCTATCTTTAAAGCCTATCACCAAACATTTGCTTTCTGGTGGTGAATATTGTACATGGATATCTGTGCCTCTCCAGAATGTTCCTTTTATCAAAACTTGAACTTCTTCACAGCAGGAAACACATTTTTTTGCTTATAGATAATCCAACACTTTCATTTTGGTTCATTAAGATAATTCTGGATTAGTAATCTTTTCTGCATGATATTGTTTTTCACTCTGACTGGACACTTTAAACTTTTTGAGAAGGAGAACATTAAGCAAGCAAATAAAAAAAAAAAAAGAAAATAACTTCTGTCTGCTGCTGCAATTTTAGATGATTTAAGATTGCTTATCATCATATCACCAGCATTCAGTGTTTTCATTTTTATGCTAATTTCATATAAAAAGATGAAACCGAGGGGATGGGGGGTGGGGTGTTCTATGTGCATGTTTTTTTAAAATTTACCATTGCTAGGGATGTGTTTAGGAGTAGCCAACAACTTGTACTATTTCCATAAAGCAGTCATTTTATATAGATTAAAATATAAATCAATTACTACACTTTGCAAGAATTCACTACTAGCGTACCAAATATGTCAGTTAAATTATAGCTGTTCTTCTAAGTTTCCTATGAAAATTGTTGAGGGTATTAAAGTATTGCTATAATTTTATAAAATTTCTCACATTAGGTATAGAAACTTTGTGTTGAAATGACTGTTTTGAAACTTTTGTAGATTGTTTTTGTTAAGGTTTATTTTAAAGAAGAATTTATAAGGGCAATAGTTATATACCTGAATAGCACAGGTTCCATGGATGACTGATATTCTGTTACTTTGAGAGCAAATTAAATATACTGACCTCCTCCCCAAGGGATAATTTCCCTTTGTATTTCATGCCTTTTTTGGATAAAAGGAAGCTGAAAATGAAAAGTCAAGAGCAAATTCCACTGGAGAAAGATGTAATGCACTTTTTTTTTTCCCCCCCCAATTTGAGCAATAACCAAGACGTGCAACTGATTATCAGTGTCTTCTGCCCAGAAGCACAGACCTTGAGACAGAGTATCAATAGGTAATGAGTGAACTGGGTTGCTGTAGGAAATTGCAAGTTTGCAGGGAGGTGTAAGACAATCTATTAGGAAGAAACTGTTGATCTGACACTGGTATTACATACATAGAGCTGTCAGGACTTAGCCCATGAAGGCAGTACAAATGAAGGCATCTCAGCATCATGGCCTCCACTCATGAATCCCAGACTGTGGACACAGGCATTGCTCAGGATCGTGTTGCACAGTGTCAACTGTACCTGTTCACCTGGGCTCCTGTGGCAGAGTTTTTCAGAGCTGCTAGGACAATATTTTTTCCTTATTGTTTTATGATATTGTTCCTACATGATTTTCCTCATTTTCTTGCAGACAGAAGCCCAGATACTGATCTTTTGGCAGGTTTTAATGGGATGTGATTGCCACCAGCACAGCGAATCACTCCTTCTGCCCCTTTCCTAAACCTTGTTTTATGGCTTTTAGTGTTTGTTAAGGAAACTTAAAATAACATAGTAACGTAAAGAGTGGTCATCTCAATACCTGGTCAGAATTATCCAGTGAATTACATGCACAAAAGCTTAGCAGCCAATCTGTGTGCAATGCCTGTGCCCAACTAAGTGTGATCCAGGCAGCACAGAGCACATCACCAATGGGAACTGCCCAAAGAATCTGGAGCAGGTCCTGGTGGAAAGTACAAAATGCTGGGGTACAAGGATGGTGATGGTTTGTCACCATATTAGCCTGCTAGTGCTGGAGAGACTGCCCAGAGAGGGACACTCATTCCTCTGTGGCCCTGTCACTGCTTTCCCCACCTGTCTATGAGGAGAGGTGGTTTTCTGGTCTCAGCTGTGGAGGAGTTTTTTTCTTCTCTTTCTATCCCCACTTCATTTATCCCTGAAGTAATTTTGATAGTCATGTATGGCATTGGCTACTGACCCCACTAACAAAGCTTTGTATGTATAAACCTGCCTCTTTCCCAATCAACAAAGACTCTTAAGAAGATATGGTCCAGCATCAAGTATATTTAAAGAAAAAAAAAAAAAAGTTTTGTCTTCTCTATCAAAGAACTGATAGAGATGGAACATTCACAATGACAGTCACTGCTATGTCACACTGGTTAGTTTAACTGCTGAGAGAAAGGGAAAGAAGGCTCAGAATTTTCTTCCTAGTGGGTAGGTTAAATAAGCGTATTCTCCACTTAGAGCAAATAGGATTGCTTAAATTTAAAAGTAGAACACTGCAGACAATTCAAAATACCAGCTCAGTTCTGCGGTTGTGCACCCATCTAGTAAGGACCACTATGTAAACATACTGCATTAGGCTTTTTTAACCAGTTGAGAACCAGAAATAGAAAGGATAAAAAAGTGGTTGCTTTTGTTTTATGAATCCCAAGTAAGGCTAGAAGACTCCTATTCACAAGTCATAAAAGAAACAACATAGAATGAGATATTTGGAAACCAATATATAATATAAAAAACCTAAAAGAGTACATCATATAATATATGATAAGCATATTGCTGGAAAGAAAAATCTGCTGAATGTTTACATTTGTCTTCTCTTCAGCATCCTATTCTTAAAGTCCACAGAAATCATAAGTGGGGATAAATCAATTTTCTGTCCACGTCTATAATGTTAACTGTGACACAGCTACACTTAAAAGCTTTATGGAGCCTGAGGAGAAGGAGGTTTTGGCCCAGACAGGGTTTTATCAGTTGTGTAATAAGTGTCCTCTTAGGAAAGTTGTGCAAGCCTAAACACTCAAACTCAGTTGCTTCTCAGCAAAATCAGTGAGACCAAGATGCAAATAGATCTTAACCTCTCTCTTTCTCAGTAGAATTGGCTTTTCTTCAAGGCATTGTGGGGAAGAGTCTAAAGCACTCAAAAAATGTGCAGATGCTACCTCAAAAGAAGTCTGTGACTGCATTAATGCCATCACCCATGGGCATCTTCACAAAAGTTAACAATTCACATTCAGAAGGTGTTTTGCTTGTTTTGCTTTGGGTATGTGTCTAGGAGGAAGTGAAAACAGCGGGGGTTTTGGGGCAAGAGGATGTATTTTTGTGTAAAAACAATAAACTTCAGTAGTAATATGCTTATATTAAATCTTGCATTTGGTAGGCTGTATTTTAGGGTACAGACCCATCAATGGGACAAGCTGCTGTATGAATCTTTCAGCTCAAGTTGTTGAGATTAGTTATTTATGCTCTACTAATGAATCTTGCTGAGCATGAAGAACATTGTATTTCATTTGGTTGTGAAGACATAGCTGTGTTTCAGCCCTATGAATGTTATCACAACCTTCATAAAATGTACAGAAAGTATTTCAAGTATTTCACTTCAAGTTCCTGGGAGAATATAATGATACGTTTGTCTTCAGAAAGATAAAAATCAAATGAACATGTATAGTCATCCTGTAAAAGGAAAATTTTTTGACCGTGTCTTGTTTTTTGAAACACTTCATAAAGGGAAAAAAGAATTATATAGAGCCACAAACCGACCCTGAAGAGATCTGAAATATAAACTGCATAAAAAGTAATTCCACAGGTTTCAGAAATTGTAGCAAGAGATTAACAGTGCACACTACAATGAAATGATTATATACCTCATAAAAGAGAGAAGTGAACACAATTAGTAGAATGGCAGAATGAGGGAGCTGAAGTACTGAATAGATTATCTATCCCATCCTCCATGCTGACACAATTGTGAGATTATCCTCTATGTCGAGGTGTTTTATCTAAACTCCATTTGGTGATGATGGAGTTTCAACAACCACCATTAGAAAATCACCGTATTTTTCCACTGGCAAAATATGGAAAATCTCCTCTCATTTCTCTCATTAATATCACCTTCAAAACCTACTTCTTTTTTTCCTATTGGCAATTATATCTCTGTCTCTCTTACACTTCCTCATGTACACTCTGTTCTCATTTCTTTCACACCTTGTTCTCCTTTCTTTAGATCAAATATTACCTGTTAAAAATGCTGCTTTGGCTACTTGATTTTCCATATTGACTTGATGATAGATTTTGGTCCCATTGAAGTCAGTGTTCCACTCTGAAAGTGGAACGGAGCCTTCTAGATGACTTATAATCAGATTGATTTAAAGACCAATTTTCTGCAGTCTAGGGTCCCTAGCTGAACCATATTTTCATAAAGAGCACAGTGTTGTACTTTTCTGAGATCTTAATATTATGTGACATTACAAATGACTGGATTCTGTGCATTTTGTAAGATACAGCCATACCTAAAACACATTAATGGCTTCTGATTTATTCTAAAAGTATGTTTGCAAGTGTTTTGTAGGAAAGTCTGGCTGATGACCATATAGGTATATATATTTGGCTTTGTGTTCTTGGTGAATTGAAAATGTGTCTGAGAGAATTTTTTTCAGGAAACTTAGCCATTAAAATGTTAACATGTCAGCATGAGGATATTGTCAGAGTAAAAAGACACATATATTTGCAATGGTGACATCATATAATATATGATGTAGAAAATTACCAGAACTTTGTATTTTGACATCTCAATTAAGATAGGGTGTGGAAGTCTGCCCGCTGGTCTCTAACTCGGGTACGTGCTATAGGTTTCAGCCAGGACGGTGACCACTTGCTGCATAGCTCAAAGGGCTGCAGCTACCAGGACTGATGCAGCTTCCCAGACCAAGCACTGCCGGCAACATGCTGCCTCCCAGCTGTGGGACTGCCCAGTGTGCTCTGCTCTCATGACAATGGGGGACAGCAGTGGTGAGCAAAACTGCAGATGTGTACAGGTTGAGGAACTTCTCGGCTCTGGGCAGAGGTCAGCAGGCTGAGGAGTATCAGGGAGTGTGAAAAGAAGGTAGACTATTGGGACCACACCCTGACCTCCCTAAGACAGGCTGACAAGCTGCCCAAGACAGAAGACCTCCTGTCCTCTTGCTGCCTGGCTGAATGTGGGGATGCAAGAGACAAAGAGCAATGGCAGCAAGTTCCTGCTCAACACAGCAGGTGGGTCACCTCTGTGGCTACCCCACCTTCTCATGTGCCCTTGAAGAACAAGTATGAGGCTTTGCAAGTGGAACCAGAAAGGGATGAGCAGAATGATACACCTAGAGGTGTTGTCAAAGGCCAAAACCCTGCATCAAAACTTCAGCAACCAGAAAAAAGAGATGAGTCGTTGTCGTAGGAGACTCTGTTCTTAAGGGAACAGAAGGCCCCATATGCAGACCAAACCCACTTGTTAGGGAAGTCTGCTGCCTCCCTGGAGCCCATGGCAAAGATGTCACAAGAAATCTCCCCGTCCAGGTGAAGCCATTGGATTATTACCCACTATTGATAATTAAGGTAGGGAGTGATGAAGTGAGAATGAGAAGCCTGAGTGCAATCAAGAGGGACTACAGTGCCTTAGGACCACTGGTTAAGGGGTCAGGAGCACAAGTGGTGTTTTCCTCTATCCTACCAGTCACAGGGCATGACAGGGGAGGAGACAGGCAGAGCCAGCAAATCAATGCCTGACTCAGAGACTGGTGCCTCTGGAATAACTTTGGGTTCTTTGAGCATGGGTGGGTGTACAAGAAACCATGCCTGATGACACCCAGCAGAGGCCACCTGTCTTGTGGAGGGAAAAGGACCCTGTCTCAGGAGTTAGCAGGGCTCATTGACAGGGCTTTAAACTAGATTTGAAGCAGGAAAAGGGATAAAGCAAGCCTCATTGGAGGTAAGGCTGGGGGCAGCACACAAGTATTTGAGGGGTGCTGCGATAGCAGGGTCCTTAAATCTGCTGTCCCAGAGGATGTAAGAGACAGAAATTCAGATGGCAGCAGAGAAACAAGGTGTTTTGATAAGGGAGAAACCACAGAGACCCCCAGGAATCACCATGAGGGAATTAGGGCTTCCCCCTTTAATAGGGTGATTGGACCAGCAGCCCAGCTGAAGTGCATCTACACAAATGCATGCAGCATGGGCAACAACCAGGAGGAGCTGGTAGCCATCATGCATCAGGAAAACTATGATATAGCAGCTATCACAGAAACGTGGTGGGATGATTCACATGACTGGAGTGCTGCAATGGATGGCTACAAACTCTACAGAAGGGATAGACAAGGAAGAAGAGCAGGTGGGGTAACCCTTTATGTCAAGGAGTGTTTTGATTGCCTGGAGGTTAATGATGGTAGTGATAGGGTTGAGTGTCTGTGGGTAAGAATCCGGGCGAAGACCAGCAGGGCAGATATTATGGTGGGGGTCTGCTATAGACCACCCAACCAAGGTGAGGAGGTAGATGAAATATTCTATAAGCAGCTAGGGGATGTCTTAGGATCACTGGCTCTTGTTCTTGTGGGGGACTTCAACTTGCCAGATGTCTGCTGGAAATATAACACAGCAGACAGGAGACAGTCTTGGATGTTCCTGGAGTTTGTGGAAGACAAATTCCTGATGCAGCTGGTGAAGCTAGAAGATGCCATGGCAGTCATTCAATTCACTCAAACCTAGCTAAAGGATCTAAGCTCATCTCATCATTCTGAAATTGTCCTAATAGCTCATCAGACTGGCCTTTGATTTCAGCTTCCTTGAATATATTTCAAAGACTGAATGTGTATCTCCCATGTCCACACTCTAATGATGTCTTGCAGTCCCATTATAACTGATTAATGTATCAATTTCTTGACCTTTTTCCTGTTTGCACACTGATGCCTTTTTTTTACAGCAGAAACTCTGTTACTTTCAGGGCATGGCATGCAGTAAATGCTGTTTCATCTTCTACCTGAAAACGCCAGTTCATTTAACTCCTACCATTTCACATCTCCTCTGTGATGGCAATGCCTTTCAAATACAACACAGTAAGAATGGCTAGACCCAGTGGCTAGGGACAAAGACTTCCAAGATTTATGCTCAGTTTTACTATTACCTCATTGGATGTCTTCAGGCAAAAGGATACTGACCTACTGTAAATCAAATTCATTTGCTGCTTTTTCAAAGTGTTTCTCACAACTTGGAATGAACCTCTTAAATGTAAAGTGTTATTGAAGGGATATCAACTAAGATGATGGAGGTGTTAATTTCTTTCCTCTTGGAGGATGAGTTTCAACTAGGTATAATAATAACTGAATCTATTGCAATAGTTTTGTCACAGGAGGCTGTAGAGGCAGATAGTATCGAGCTGCTTAATAAGAAACTAGACAGATTCATGGAACTCAGATCCATAAACAAGATACTGAAAGGAATTAACAAGGTTATATCCTCTATTATCCTTAATACAACAAGCGTGGATACTGGGAAATATGAAGAAAATGGATTAAAGGAAAAGCTCAGGCTCCTTTGCTCTTTTAGATGTTGTTATCTATGTTAACTATCAGAAAGAGTATTTGGATAGATGCACCAGTGGACTGACCCAGTAGGGCTGTTCTTGTGTTTTCAGATTTACTTGCAAAGCTAGAAGTTAATATGAACTGTCAATACAGTTATTCTCAAATCATTGTTAACACTTGTCTCTCATGTCCATTTTTCAGTAAAGAACCAAAATTACCATATGAAAAGGATGAAAAATAGAAATGGATGTGTGATGTGTTGTCTGTGAGAATATGGATATGTACAGTTAACATGGAAAGTTACATGTGGAAAGAGAAGCATCCTCCAAATCTTATGTTGAGTACATTAATCTGGATGTTTTTTTTGGGTTTTGAGTTTGGTTTTTTGTGGTTTTTTTTTGTTTGTTGTTTGTTGTTTGTTGTTTGTTGTTTGTTTTTTGTTTTTTGTTTTTTTTTTTTTAAATTACTTTTCCTCGTATGGATATTATAATGGCATTTCATGATCAACTCTGTGACCAAGACACAGACTTTTCTATCTTGGACTGCAAGTTTAGCTACAGATTAGAAATCTGCTTTTAGGAGCTGCCAAAAAGTTGATGTTTCTGAAGACAGTGAGTCAGTCATCTGCCTTGGAAACAATATGTTTATGCAAAACTCTATCAGTGTTTTTATTATCCATAAAATTGCCTATTCCTGCATAATTCAGCAATATTTGACTGGATGACCTCCAGCAGCCAAGGTAGCTGTGATGCAGCTGTTCTAACAGTGCTCCATCATATGAATCAAAAGATACTCTGATTTAATTCACACCTTCCTGTTCTATTATTTAATACTGTCTTCCCTTTAACACCATGACGTATTTAACCTTTCATCTCCAAAAGTTAAGAAGAAGGCTGCAGCTTCCAGCTAAGTACACAAGCCTACTTTGCCCATATATTTTTAATATAGTTATATAAAAATATACTATGAACTAAGGCAAGAAATACTAAAATGAATTTCAATGAATATGAGGAATAAGTTGAGATGTTATTATCACTCAATGGGATCGTAGTAGGCACCTGCAGACATTTAATAACATCAAAAACATCAGTCCTAGTATGAAATTAAAAAGTCATGGGTAATGGATTTAAGTAAAGGGCTTACAAAGAAGTACTTAATTTAAAATAAATCAAAATAATTGTGAGTAAATTAAACATTGATAATGAAAAGACACTAATTAAGATGTACTAATGATATAAAACTTAATTATCATGCAATTTATGTACAATTACTCCTGAATAAATATTTAGTTAAATTCCCTTTAATACCTTAAAACAATCTTCCCTTCTTCCTCATACTCTGTCTCTCTTTGTTTCTGGTTGTTAGGTAGGAATATGTGAGCTCTTAATTGGCACAGAGTAACAATGACAGGTATTAGGGGAATTCACTGCACTTGTATTTTTAGTTCTTAAAAGTCAGAAGGCAAATGCTTTACAAGTGGATGACTTGAGAAGTGTGTAGTGTTTTTACAGACTAATTGTTTTAATTAATTGAGTTAATTAGCAGATATTTTCTAAGAGCTTTTAAGACATAGATTACAATGTAAGCACTGTGTTGATATTATTATTAGTGAACACTGCAGACGTTTCATTGTAGAAACTGGGCTGGCAACACCATCAGGAACAGTAATAGTTTAGGAGGAACTCAGAGAGAAAATAACATTTCTTACTTCAAGTCCCATTTCTAAAGTAAAACACATGCAAATTGTTAGCAGCTGGAGGTGTGTGTGTGAAATCCAGTGGCCTGACACACATGAAGCTGTTGCAGCTCTGTACCCCACGACTGTGTGTGAATTCCTAGTAGGCACACACAAAAAACCACACATAGACAATGTATATATATAGACAAGGTATATATATAGACAACCGGACATACAGATC
>NW_010312980.1:0-9889 GCF_000700745.2 Antrostomus carolinensis
CGGAGTTAAAGGGTAGAGAAGCCAAGAAGCTTGGATCCCTCTCTAAGGAAGGAGGCATTGATAAAACAATTGCAAGAGAGGAACCAACCCGGAGTCTTTGGAAGCGGCTCTGGGATCCCTCTCTAAGGAAGGAGGTATTGATAAAACAATTGCAAGAGGGGAACCAACCCGGAGTCTTTGGAAGCGGCTCTTGGCAGGTGTGAAGGAAAGGTATCGGAAAGGTATCCCTTCAAGGACAACGTTACATGTAATCCAGGCAAATGGGTCACATGGAGAGAGGTATTCAGTACCTGAGGGAACTAGCTGTGTCTCTCAGAAGACCCTTCTGTTGTTGGACTGCTATGGGTCAAAGAACAACAGGTTCCCATCACTACCCCAAGGGTGCACCGGGGGCAATATTACACCAACCGAGACTCCATAATTCCCATCCATAACTTAATTCATCAGCTGGAGAGCCAAGGAGTGATCATCAGGACTCACTCTCCCTTTAATAGTCCTGTATGGCCAGTGCAGAAGTCAAATGGGGAATGGAGACTGACAGTGGACTACCATGGCTTGAATGAAGTCACACCACCACTGAGTGCTGCCGTGACGGACATCTTAGAGCTCCAATATGAACTGGAGTCAAAGGCAGCCAAGTGGTACGCTACCATAGACATTGCTAATGCATTTTCCTCCATTCCTTTGGCAGCAGAGAGCAAGCCACAATTTGCTTTCACCTGGAGGGGTACCCAGTACACCTGGAATCAACTGCCCCAGGGGTGGACACACAGCCCCACCGTTTGCCATGAACTGATCCAAACTGCCCTGGAACAGGCTGGAGCTCCAGGACACCTGCAATATGTTGATGACATCATCATGTGGGGTGATACTGAAGAAGTTGTTTTTGAGAAAGGGAAGGAGATAATCTAAATCCTTCTGAAATCTAGTTTTGCCATAAAACGAAGTAAGGTAAAGGGACCTGCACCAGAGATACAGGTTTTAGGAATAAAATGACATGATGAATATGATCTTGATGGACCAAGCTGGCCCTGCCCAATCAAGGCTATTATGTACTGTAGAATGGGTTAAATTCCCTGTGGTTCACACTAAAAATATGCTCAGGAAAAACAGTCTGGATTATTCCTGCCTCGGGTAAAGGTAAACCCATTTGTGGGACTGCTTTTGCTCAAGGACCTGAGTGCACTTGGTGGGTGATACAGAGGGATGGGGAAGTGCAGTGTGTGCATCAAGGGAATTTGATGTTAGTTGAAAATAGCCGATGAATTGCTATATCATCATTGCTATGGTTGTTGTGTATTATACTAATGGCTTTACTTTATGAATCTCCCCAGGTTAATGCCGACTGAACTCTGATGGAACCAGAGCTGGTGCCCAACAACTTCTTCAAGATCAACATCTTCAGCCTGCAGACCCTGAGCATGGACTGTGCTAGATATACCAGCTACAAGTTCCAGATGCAACATGCACCAGAGACTACGCACCATCTTCCAGCTGTGTCCAATGTCACCTTATCTCATTGACTGTGCAAACTTTACATCATCTCTCCTGCCTTGAAAGACTGTCATGACAGATGGAACCCAAGGTTATAGACTAAATTAACTCAACACACATTTTGAAGGAATGTTCCTTAAACTAAGGGAATAATATATGTGTGTGTGTGTGTATATATATGTGCATATTTTGAAATTTCTTAAAAAAAGTGGAACCTGAACATGACAGAAATGGTATGGAATTATTCATGTTTAGTATATTAACTGGGACTGACTAGAAAGTGGGGGGATTCTCTCGGGAATCTCTCTGGCTCACTTTTCCAGGATTGTGATTTTGGTTTCGGGATTCCTTTTCACTCCTCTGGGATCGTTATCAGTGGGTGGTGAGCAATTGTACTCTGCATCACTCATTAATATATATATATAGTTGTTGTTATTATTATTATTACTATTTTAATTTTATCTTACTCTAGTTAAATTTTTCTTACCTCAACCTATAAATCTCCTTACCTTTACTCCTCTAATTCTCTCCCTGCTTCCCTGGGCTGGGGGAGGAGGAGCAGAAGGGGCTGCGAGTGGTTGTGTCTTGTTTGGCTGCCAGCTCAGTTAAACTGCCACACTTGACAGTGTGTCTAAAGGCCTCATACAAAGCTATAGACTATGACTTTAGAGAAATGAATATTCATTTTTTTTTTCCAGTTCATTGGATTTCTGAAGCAAAAAGTCATGATCAATCATCTAGAAATACTGTAAATTACTTATCATATTTAGAGCTGTGCAAACTTTCAGGAAAAAAAAAAAAAAAAAAAAAAAATCTTGGCCATTACTGGAGTTAAGCTTCAAGGTAATGAAGCCCTATTGTATTCCCTACTTGTAAACACTGGTTTTGAAAGAAATGAGTGAGTGTTTTTCAAGGAAAGTTTTTAAGATCAGAAAACAGAATTGCAAGATTTATAAATGATCATTTGCAACAAAATGGAAAACTGTAAAAAAGACATTAAACTAGTCACCAATATAAACATACCGTTTTCTACTGCATCCTCTCCCAAATCAATCATGTTGGTTAAATCTTTAATACAAAATCTATTTTGACCTATGTATAGGATGAGAAATGAGAAAGTGCAGGACACCCTCTGTGCAAAAATAAATTATTTAACTCAAGCATAATGACTTGAAGTGCTGCTGCCAAAAATGTTTTTTGAAACACTATATCTCAAAAGCTTTTGGCCTAAATACTCCCATAAAGTAGACTGAAAACTCCTGGAGTTTTCTATAAACCTGTCTGTATGCATACATCTGTGCCACTTCATTCAACTCGCAGGTGGTTTGATCAATACCTGAGTCACAGAGATTCAGAGATCTGAGCCTTTCATTGTACCCCTTCTGTGGCAGTGATAAGCCTAGTATAAACATGAACATAAAGATAGATGGAGGGAAGTGTGGTCGAGGTAGAGATATTACCCCCCATTAACCTTTTCCAAGAGAATTTCAGATCATAGCAAGAGAACTGGCTTCAGTTTGATGTTGACCTAGAATCCCTGTGGTAATAAACTGGGATGAGGTAGTGGATTGAAAACTACTTCCCAGAGCTCATGGTCCTATTTTTAACTATAAATACCTATCAATACATATGCTGTTGAGAGAGCTGCAGTTGTTCAGCCTAAAGAAGAGAAGGTTCCAGTGGGGACCTTATAGCAGCCTTCCAGTAACTGAAAAGTGCTTATATGAAAGCTGGGGAAGAACTGTTCACAAGGGCAGGCAGCAATAGGACAAGGGACAATGGTTTTAAACTAGAAAAAGGTAGATTTAGGTTGGATATTAGGAAGAAGTTCTTCAATATGAGGGTGGTAGACCATTGGAACAGGTTACCCAGAGAGGTAGTGGAGACCCCCGTCCATCAAGGTCAGGCTTGATGGGGCCCTGAGCAACCTGCTCCAGTAAAGATGTCCCTGCTTACTGCAGGAGGGTTGGACTAGATGATTTTTGAAGATCCCTTCCAACCCAATATATTCTATGATTCTATGATTTTTATACTAGATAGGGATGGATCAAATTCCCATTGTAATCCTTGGAAATTAACAGAATATACAAATGAGTATCACAAATGAATGACGCACAGTGTAATTGCTCACCACCCAGTGACTGATGCCCAGCCTGTGCCAGCTAGCAATCCTGGAGCAGAGACAGTCCTAAAACCAAAACCGTGGAAGAGTGAGCCCGAGCGATCCCCGAAAGAATACCCCTGTCTTCTGGTCAACCCTGGTTAATATACTGACATGATGTGATATGATATGGAATATTTCATTGGCACATCCAAATGCCAGTTATGGGTTTTGCTATTCACTGCGCTTCTCCCCTCCCAGTCCTAATGTAGCTGTGAACCCGCCAAACAAAGTGGCCTTGAGCACCAGCAGCAACTAACTACATTAGTACTTTTATCAATGTTCTTCTCATAACAAGTTCTACTGAAATGAAAACACAGCTATTCTAACTACTAAGAAGAAATTAACTCTATCCTAGCAAGACCAGAACGTGACAAAAATATATCAAATAATTTGTCATCTACTAAGAACATTTCAGATACTGGGAAATCATGGAAACTAGAATTCTTCTCATTCTTTGAATAATCACTTTTAGCAAACTCATTCTGGTGTTGGATTGTGGATTAAATTCTTTTGTTCTTGAAACTATTTATATACAGAACAAAATAGCCTTACCATGCTGCGCAAAAAAAAAAATTCTATAAAGTTGGACATAAATAGCTAAAATGGAGCATTTACTGAGATACTGGAAGACCTCTTGTTGCTAGATGCCTATTGTTACATCTAAACCTAGTAAACATCTGTCTTTATACCCTGCAATTTCAAAGGCCCTGAAGAAATTTGATTTAGTGTGTATATATATCCCTCTTAACTGTATGAGTAGCTAGGCACATGTTGTAGGCCATTTGGTTCCTCTCACCATCTTTGGGTTTCTGTTCTCATTTATCTTAAACTTATGAAGTTTTTACAGAGTCAAGGTGTCTAACATGGCTTGGGCTCTTCTTTAGGGCCAGATACTCAGTTCTAGAGTGGTTTAGATTTCCTTCTCTCTCTTCTTTTGGAGAAATTATGACATTTTTTCTACTTCCAGCAGTAGCAGCTTTACTATTACAAGCAATGTAAAAGCAAAATGATCAGCATTATAATGCTAGTCTCTATACACTATGTTAGAAATAACACCTTAGTAAGTGTTAAAGTAGTGTTAGTACCACTTAGTTGATGTAGTTTTCACATAACTGTAATCATGATTTGCTCCTGGTTTCAGATAGTATCAATTAAAGACTGAATACAGACAAGGGTCTTTGAACACTTCCAGAACAGATATTTAAAAGTAAACATGTTCCTGCATATTTGAGCTTGCTAGATATGTTTGACTGCAAGCTCTTTTGAATGGTTAATTTGCCATTCCAGTTTTCAGAAAAGTTACACATTTCCTTCTGTGTAGCACCACTGGTGATATGGGTGAGTGATAAATAAGAGCATAAAGCTAACATAAAACAGAAGTTGAAATTATGTGATACATGAAAAAGCCATCAGCTCAACCATTGAATTTATGGGATTGTGCCAGAAATGCACAGAGGATTTGAGGGAATTCTTATGATTTGTTTCCTTTAGATGTTATAGAGAAGGTATTACCTAGGTAACTTTCCTCCAGTAATTGTTCTTAAAATCACTTAATGAAATCACTACTCTTTTGTTCAAAAATTGTGGGTCAGGACCTAGTTATTTCTGAATGTCTGACAGGCTTTGAAGTATTATTTGTAGTATGTGAAACCAGCATGAAGTAGGGAGTGAATTACAAACTTCTGCAATATCCAGAAGTATGAGGTAAAATCCCTTTTGTGAACATCACAAAATAATTACTCACCTGTAACTATTGAAGTTGTTACAACTGCAGAGCTTAAGCCTGTGCAGCACAAACAGTTCTGGGATACAAGAGTTGAATCTTCATTTGGAGAACTGATAAATAGGTAGCCTGTCCACAAGCTGATGTGATGGGTTAAACCTAGGAAAGTATGTTCTACAATCTTGTGAACTAGCAAGAACCCTGTAGTCTATTTTTTAATATTAAGAATAAAATATTGGGCTGGATCCTTATAGCCTAATAAATATGAAGTTACCTCTGTTAGCAACAGGTGATGGGCTTTGTACAACTTACAACTTTGTACAAAGGCTTTAGGACTTTGCAGGTTATTTTTTCTGATTTCATCTTAGCCTGTCTGAATAAAATTAACTTTTTTAACTGTATCATCAGTTTTCTAATGACTTGGTAATTATTACCAATTTTTTTAGTTTTAATTTAACTTTATATAGTCATGTGGTATTTTTTTACAAATGGTAGTAGAAAGTAATTATTCTGTATAGAAAGAAATATTTATCATGCTAACAGTAGCAGTAGTATAAAGTAATAAAGGTATTATATAACAACAGCCTTGAAAGGGACACAAGGCAGGGTTGAAAACTATAGATACATGATATGAAAAAGGAGGCACAGGATGATATAGGATGGTGGTCAGATAAGAAAATGTGGACTTGATTGCTGGGCAAAAGCAATTTTAAGGTCAATAAACAAAAGATAAGAATAGTTATTCAACATATGTAAGATATTCTGTACTTTGGCTGTAAAGTAGAATTTCAAGAAAGAAAAGCCATATGTGAAGCCTTTAACAGCATTTTTTAAATTCTTTTTTTGTAATAACTACATTTGGCCCAATAATAATTGATTAGACTCTTCAGGTTTCAATTTTATGAACACAAATTTTTGACTTGGCATATAAAAGCATGTTTCTTGTTTTCTGTAACAAAGTTTTCGATGTAATGTCATCAGTTCCTGCCAACCATTGCACTTAACTGATTTCAGAGGAGCTGAATTGATTTGTAGCAATTAGGACACTGGTTTATGTTGTTAGAACTCTTACAGAGCTTTCAGTATCAGGAGCTGACTTCTGTTGTCAACGATTTAAGTGCAGTCTAAGTACCAGTTAGGCATTTTGGGATTTTCTCTCTGAAACAGAAGGAACAATTCCCCTCTACCTTTAACCTTTGCTTGAAGTAGAAATAGAACTCTCTGTCATTACATGTTCAATTGTACGAATGTAAAAATGCTGTAATCCAATACATATTACCGTTTTAGTAAGAGGTCATAGCTTTGCATTAACTCCGCAAAGCCTCAGAATTTGAACTGATCAGGCTTGCTTTATCTGAACTTGGCCTACTGGAAGAAATTTTGACAGTCCCTTTTACTGCTAAAAAGCTAATGACATCTTACCTAGTTTATTTCAGTTTTAGCTTAGCATAATTTTTTACTGTAACACCTATTATTATAATAATTTTGAGAAGTTTCTGTAACTAATGGTCACTAATTCTCTTCTATTATTACTAATAGTTTGAAATAATCAGCACTTATTCTGTGGAAAGTGAATTATCTATGTCTCTAGAGTAATAATGTACAAGGTAAACACCTTGAAAATCTGGGCAAAGGATAAGAGCAGAGTCTCAAGGGCTATAAAGAAATCACCAGTGGTTAACTACTCAGCAGGTTAGGTAGAACCAGTTTTAGAGATAACAAAGGGAAGAGAGAGCAAATGTCCAACACATATAACATGCAGCACTTATTACATAGAAAATGTAGATTGTGGACAAATAAAGTCAGAGGAAAGTGTATATGACCCTAAACAGGCAATAGGAGTATGACATCATTCCCCTTCCAGCGAAGAACTTTGGAATACTAATGATTTGTCATTAGTTTGTGTATGTGTGTTGGGTTTTTGGTTTTGGGGTTGTGGTTTGGTTTTTTTTGTTGTCTGAGTTTTATTTGTTTTATTTTATTTCACAAAAAATGGAAAGCTGAGAATAATACCAAAGTAATAGGCAGATACCAGTCAGTTTGACCAGTTTTTACTGTATCATGAATGAGAATTAACAGTAATTGGATATTATGGTCTATGATTTTTACTGTCACTGTAACTGGACTAAGAATAATTCTTTTACTAGAGTGTTAATACTTTAATTAGACTATCAGTAAATACTTGGGTTTGTATATGTTTCTCTGGCCCAGATAAATTTTATTATATTGTTCATCTGGTACCAAACCTTCATGTTTGGTTGTAGTTTGGATGCAACTATGTGTTGCAGTACCTGATATTACATGAAGTTGTACAAAAGCTGAGTGGAAGAATGATATGAAGGGGAAAATAGAGGTGACAGAGCTATTTAGGGGATTTGGGTTACTTATTTCAGATTTCTTTCTTGTATCTAATTCTAGATTTAGTTCTGCTGTCACTTGTAACCTTTCCATTATTATTCCATTTTCATCATACAGTCTGTACAACATATTGCTATGGGAGAATGGTAAGTAATTTCTCTGATAGCGATATCTGCTTTTAATTAACATGAGATATTGGAGATAAAAAGACTAGACACACTTGCAAATGTAATAGCTGTTTAAAAGACATACATACAAACTTAAACAAGTCTTACCATATAGTAGTAAATCCAAGTTAATTTAAGGTGTAGATAGTGCAAGATAAAGATATCTACCATGTTCAGAAAATTTTTTTTCATGTTTTTTGGTTGTGTTTAGTTTTGTTTAGTATCGTTTTGTTTTCCCTCAGAGATACTATTTTTAAAAATATAGGAAAAAAGAAAGAAAAGAAAGAAAAGAAAAAAAAGAAGAAAAAATCCACTTCAGGAAGGACAGTTAGCAAATATATTTTGACAAATTACCTTAATTACTTTCTATCTGCAGGTCTCTTTTGGAGAGAAAATGAAAGCTGTGAAAGAAAAACTGTGTCAGCTTAGCCAAATGGGTGGTTTCTGAATAATGTTCATTCCACAGTAGATTTACATTAAATGCTACTCATCTGAATTGTATGTCAAAGTCTTGGCTTTGTTCAGATTTGTAGATATTTTTAAAAGTTTAGAGGCTTTTTCTAAGCTTTGCCATAACTGACAACTGAGATGAAATAGAAGAGATGAACAGTGTTCATATGCAACTGGCAGAACTGCTGAATACTGTTTTCTGTCTGAGCAGAATGAGTTGGCAGAACAATGAGAAGGGGACTAGAAGGATTTGTACAATACAGGGAGAAAAAAGTGTCATAGCTAAAAAATATAATGATGATATAAACCATCTTTGTTAAGCCTTAGAATTTGTAGATGTATCACCAGCTCCTGGAAGCAGCATAACCATGTTATGGAATTGTGTGGTGCAAATTAATTACTAGGAGACACAGTAAATTATTCCAATGAAATACCTACTCTCTGATGTTGCTGTTATGGTATAAGCTGTTTTCTCAGAAAGGTGCTTCACTACAGAGGTGCAGCAGCTCACAAATATTTGGAAGCACAAGCACTTGTTACTGAATGAGTGTTGAAGTAACACTTCTGTGTTTCATTTGAATTCTGCATAGTAATTCACCAATGTCCAGTGACCATAAATACTGAATTTGAGATAAATATTGACTTATTTTATTACTGCAGCAAGGAGGTGGGTGTGAGGAGAACCAATTTGTTATTGTCCTACTGAAATGTAGGTTTCTGGTCGGCTTTATCCTGACACTTCTGTAAATTATGTTTTGTTAGCATTGTAACTTCACGGTTTTGATTTTTGAAATACACTTCCTCTATGTATCACCTTAAAGCATTGGATTGTATCCTCCCTCCAAGATCTTTGCCAGATATATATTAAATGATATAATCATAGAATCATAGATTGGTCAGGGTTGGAAGGGACTTAAAAGTTCATCTAGTTCCAACCCCTAAGCGATCAACAGGGTCACTAGATCAGGTTGCTCAAAGCCTCATCCAACCTGGCCTTAAACACTTCCAGGGAGGGGACATCCACAACTTCTCTGGGCAACCTGTTCCAGGGTCTGACCACCCTCACAGGAAAGAATTTCTTCCTAATATCTAATCTAAACCTACCCTCTTCCAGTTTAGAGCCATTACCCCTTGTTCTGACATTAACTGCCCTTATAAATAGTCCCTCCCCAGCTTTCTTGTAGGTCCCTTCAGGTGTTGGAGGGCTGTAACATGATCTCCCCGGAGCCTTCTCTTTTCCAGGCTGAACAGCCCCAACTCTTTCAGCCTGTCCTCATAGGAGAGGTGCTCCAGCCCTCTGATCACCCTGGTGGCCCTCTTCTGGACTCGTTACAACTGGTCCATGTCCTTCTTGTGTTGGGGACTCCAGAACTGGACACAGTACTCCAGATGGGGCCTTACGAGAGCAGAGTAGAGGGGGAGAATCATCTCCCTCGATCTGCTGGACACACTTCTCTTGATGCAGCCCAGGATACAGTTGGCCTTCTGGGTTGCAAGCGCACATTGCCGGCTCATGTTCAGCTTCTCATCCAC
>NW_010312980.1:10059-22252 GCF_000700745.2 Antrostomus carolinensis
TTCCTCCGCTTGGGGGCTGCTCTCAAGCCACTCATCTCCCAGCTTGTATTTGTGCTTAGGATTGCACCGACCCAGGTGCAGGACCTTGCATTTGGACTTGAACTTCATGAGGTTAGCACATGCCCACCTCTCAATCCTGTCAAGGTCCCTCTGGATGGCATCCTGTCCCTGCAGCGTGTCAACCGAACCACACAGCTTGGTGTCATCGGCAAACTTGCTGAGGGTACACTCAATCCCACTGTCTATGTCTTCGACAAAACGTTGAAGAGCACTGGACCCAATACCGAACCTTGAGGGACATCACTCCTCACCAGTTTCTACTCGGACATTGAGCTGTTGAGCACAACTCTTTGAGTGGAGCCAGCCAGCCAGTTCCTTATCCACCAAGTGGTCCATCCATCAAACCCACATGTTTCCAAATTAGAGATAAGGATGTCATGCAGGACGGTTTTAAATGCCTTGCACAAGTCCAGGTAGATGACATCAGTTGCTTTAGCCTTATCCATCAATGTTGCAACTCCATCATAAAAGGCCACCAGATTAGTCAGTCATGATTTGCCCTTGGTAAAGCCATGTTGGTTGTCATCAATCACATTCTCATTCTCCATATGCCTTAGCATAGTTTCTAGGATTATCTGCTCCGTGATCCTGCCATGATCACTGAGGTGAGACTGACCAGCCTGTAGTTCCTCGGGTCTTCCTTGTTACCCTTTTTAAAAATGGGGGTTATGTTCCCCTTTTCTAGTCTGCAGGAACTTCACCAGACTGCCATGATTTCTCAAATATGGATAGTGATTTGGCAACTTCATATGCAAGTTCTCTCAGGACCCACAGATGCATCCCATCAGGTCCCATGGACTGGTGCACCTTCAGGTTCCTTAGGTGGTCCTGAATATGATCTTCTCCTACAGTAGGCGGCTTTTCATTCTCCTGGACCCTTCCTTGGATATGATGTATAATCGACTCCTGGTTGGTTATACATCATATATAAGACTATACACCATATATGATTATATATGATATATAATCATTCTCCTGGACCCTTCCTTGCAAATGATGTATAATCAACTGACCTAACAGTCAGACACTGCTGAGAAGGGTGGTCTAGCTCCATCGACTTCCATTTCACTAGGCTCAGTGGTCATGTAATGTGATGAGTGACTTTAATTCTGGAAGGAAACTAACCCAGGTGGAAGGGAATCTTTAATAATCTAGCCTTAAAAGTACTAGCATGGATTGGATATCTATTTTATTAAAGGATATTATACATATAAATGTTAATTTATTGACCTATGAAAGATTTAATTCTTTATGAATTCTTTTTTTTAGATACAGCTTAAGTTTTTAGCAGCCTTATCAAGTTTGGTAATTTTTATTCTGCAAAGCGAAGATACATAACAACAGTGCTAATAAAATACTTCTGAAATTGACAGAATGTATTGTAATGCAGTCTCTCACCTGAAATGCTAATAAGCACATTCTAAAAATGTCAAAATTTTACACTGAAGATTGGAATACCTCCAGGCAACCTGCAGCATTTTGGGAAAATTCATAGAAAGATAGATGGAAATAGTTGCATATAATTACAAATGGCAAAATTAAATAGTTAAATGACAAACTTTG
The DNA here is from genome assembly GCF_000700745.2 of Antrostomus carolinensis. NCBI lineage: Eukaryota > Metazoa > Chordata > Aves > Caprimulgiformes > Caprimulgidae > Antrostomus > Antrostomus carolinensis. The sequence continues at coordinate 11,683 of NW_010312980.1, forward strand.
TTAAATAATAAACCCACTATTTTGAATCTATTGTGTATCATTATTAAAATGTATTTATGTATTTTATTTATTATATTTATATAATATAGTAAAATTCATGGAAAGTCTCTTCAGAGACTTAAAAAACAAAACAAAACCATACCAAACCACAACACATTTTATCTGGTTTGTGATAAAACATTCTTATTGAAACCAGACATTTCAAAGTGTTGTTCATCCTTTTTTATTTTTTTTTCTCATGCAGATATGCAAAGATAAGTTTTTTTTTTTTTTTTTGCTTTCTTGTATCTTGCTTTTTTCATCTTCTAAAAATATTGAAATAAAGGACCTATATCTGAGGCACTGAAATAAAAATAATTGGGGCCTTATGAACTTATGAAAATGACCAAAGGGGGATAAAAAAGATCAAAAGATGTGAAAATCAAGCAACAAAAATAACTTTGCACATTTTATTTTATTTTATTTTATTTTATTTCAGTACAGGTAGGATGAATAGATACTGATTGGAGAAGAAAGGAGAAAAGTGGACTGGAGTATACATACTTACTCATATTTAAATGTTGTTTCTTTAAAATTATTATATATTGGTTCCAAAGCAGAACAGTTTACCAAATTTTATAACATAATATTTACTACTGTGTTCTTTCTTGATATATAAAGGGATTTAGTGTTTGAAAGCCAGAAAGACAGTAATTATTGGTTTTTACAATGCAAATCAATAACACAAATAAGTTCTTGCTGGTGGTGATATATTTTCTCTGTATCTGTTTAATTTTAAGACAGGCAGAAAATTATAAGTTGGAGGTTAATTGACTACCTAACAATTTAAGAATTAGTTAATATATGAACAAATATATAGCTTTATTGTAGGGTTTTGGGAAAGATAAAATAACTCTAGCAAGCTCCTTACCTCTGTTGAAGGTGACTATGATAATTTTAATAGCCAGAGTTTTAGCTGGTGAGCTTCTGTGTATTGACTGAAGGAAAAGACATAATGGCTACATCCGTTAGTAGTAAAAACCATTACAAGACATGGTCCTAGACACTAAAACTCAAATATTTTATTTCTTAAAATATTACAATAGTTCTTGGTATGACTTTGGCACAGAGCTCTCTCTCAAATTAATCCTGGCAGGATTAAAGTTTTAACATGGATGAAGAATATTTCCTGTTTACATGCAGCCACCCTGTTGTCCCAGTTAAGTTTCATAACCTACACATGTATATGCTGTCCTTGTTGGCCTAAAGCCTACGGAATTGGTCACTAGCCTCCTGGTACAACTGTAATCAACAAAGGAATGGGTGTATTCCTGTTGATTCATAGTGCTCTTTGTTGTTTTATTTTGAAGTACATGTATACACTATATGCCCATATTTCCTTTTGTATTAAGTACCATGGTATGAATTCACATCACTTTTTAGATATTACAGAGTTCTTCAGTTCATATACAGACTAAAGACAACAAACAAGACAGATAACAGGTGACCTGAATCACCCCCTAGAAGTATGTAATGTGGTGGTGTTGATCATTTTTGCCAGTACAGGTAGCTTTGAGGTATACTCTTAATTTTGGCAGCAATAGCTGTGTAAAAGGATCTGCACGCTGTTATTTACAATTGTAGTTCAGTTTCAGGTGAGCAAATAATGTTAATCCTTTGCCACCTGAAGTCAGTTTGAAACAAAAAATATTTAGGACACTGAATTTAGGAAGCCTATTCAAGAGCACTGAAAATTAATCTGAAATGTTTTCTGGATCAAGGAGAGATTAATGCATATGAATGACTATACTTATACACATACAAAAGGCTCTCTTATACACAGGAATTTTTAAATTACAGCTTGTTAAAGGCACAAATCAGTTAAGACTGACTTTTGCAAACAAAATATGCTTTGTACTCACTGTGTTTCCAACTTTTTTGATTACTTCCTACTGAACCTTTTTCAATCCATTAGGAGTTTGTACAAATGTAGGTCTTATTCAAAAATCACATTTGCTCCAATATCTCCGTGTTTGTGAATATGTTTATAAACAAGCCACTGAATAGGGAAATGGTAAGTAGGATCCTTAACAAACAAACAAAACAAACCCACATAGTTCTTGCAGCTACGATGCACTGCCTTTTAAGCTCCCTTTTTTACATTAAGCAAGTAAGTAGTATCAGGAAAAAAAAAAAAAAAACACCAAAAACCCCACCCAAAAAAACCCTAGAACCTCATACTTATATCTTTAAAATATTCAAGGTTATTTCAGCTTTTTTTTTTTTTTTTTTTTCTTTTGGCTTATGTACATTGTCTCTCTTTTGTCTGACTGGCTATGAATAACATGTTTTGAGCTAAAAACCATTAAGGAGACTGATCTGGGTGTCAGTGTGAGTTGGTTGTGAATTCAAGTTTACTGCAATGTCAATGGGATACTTCAAAACAGGAATCCTAGCAACTTAAAAAGAAAAGTCTTATTTTTTGCATTCCCAGGTCTTCTCTGGCTTGCTTATTTATGTGCATAATAATTAGAGGGGGGAAGAAAAAAAACATTGCTGTTTCTCTATTGACTATTGAAATACTCCATAGCTGCACTTTTAGATTAGACTTAAGACTTTTAATTCAGTCTGTGAATGACCGGAATACATAGAACTCTGGCATGCAACCAGCCCTCTTTGCAGTGAGGCTCTTTTATACAAAAACAGCTGCAACTTTCATTAAGTGTTTGCATGCAGCAAAGCAAGACAGAACAGTTAAAATGTAATGAATCACAGAATCACAGAATGGTAGGGGTTGGAAGGGAACTCAGGAGATCATCTAGTCCAACCCCCCTGCCAAAGCAGGTTCCCTACAACAGGTTGCACAGGAAAGTGTCCAGGTGGGTTCTGAACATCTCCAGAGATGGAGACTCCACAACCTCTCTGGGCAGCTTATTCCAGTACTCCATCACCCTCACAGTAAAGAAATTTTTCCTTAAGTCTGTCTGGAACTTCTGGTGTTCTGGTTTTTGCCCATTGCCCCTTGTCCTGTCACCAGCCACCAGCACAAACAGCCTGGCCTTATCCTTTTGGCCCCTGAACTTCAGGTATTTATAGACATTGATAAGTCTCTCAGTCTTCTCTTCTCCAGGCTGAAGAGTCCCAGCTCTCTCAGCCTTTCCTCATACAGGAGATATTCCATGTCCCTCATCATCTTTGTGGTCCTCCACTGGACTCTCTCCAGAATATCCCTGTCCCTCTTGAACTGAGGAGCCCTGAACTGGACACAGTATTCCAGATGTGGCCTCACTAGGGCAGAGTAGAGGGGAAGGAGAACCTCCCTTGACCTTCTGGCCACACTCTTTTTAATGCACCCCAGGATACTGTTGGCTTTCCTGGCCACAAGGGCACACTGCTGGCTCATGGTCATCCTGCTGTCCATCAGCACACCCAGGTCCTTTTCCACAGAGCTCCTCTCCAGCAGGTCAGCCCCTAACCCGTACTCGTGCATGTGGTTATTCCTCCCCAGGTGAAGGACTCTGTACTTGCTCTTGTTGAACCTCATCAGGTTCCTTTCTGCCCAACTCTCCAGTGTGTCCAGATCTCGTTGAATGGCAGCACAGCCTTCTGGTTTGTCAGCCACTCCTCTCAACTTTGTGTCATCAGTAAACTTGCTGAGGGTGGATGCTATCCCTACATCCAGGTCATTGGCTCAGATGTTAAACAAGACCGTACCCAGTAGGGACCCCTGGGGAACACCACTAGTTACAGGCCTCCAACTAGATTGTGCACCACTGATGACAACCTTCTGAGCTCTACTAGTCAGCCAGTTCTCAATCCACTTCACTATCCACTCATCTATCCTATACCTTCTAAGCTTTGCTACAAGGATGTTGTGGGATACGGTATCACCATAGACAACATCCACTGTTCTCCCCTCATCTACCCAGCTGGTGATGACATCATAGAAGGCTATTTCGAGGCCCCTTCCAATCCCCGACATTCTGTGATTCTGTGATTCTTTTCTTCCAACTGCTTAGAGATGGTATCGAGAATGAGCTGTTCCATCACCTTCCCAGGGATGGAAGTGAGGCTGACTGGTCTGTAGTTGCCCAGATCCTTCTTCTTGCCCTTTTTGAAGAACAGAGTGACATTTGCTATCGTCTAGTGTTCAGGCACTTCTGTTCTCCAAGACCTTTCAAAGATGATAGAAAGCATTTTAGAGATCAATTCCACCAGCTCCTTCAACACTTGTGGGTGCATCCCATCGGGGCCCATGGATTTGTGTGAACTGATTTTATTTAGGCTCTCTCTGATCAGTTCTTCCTCAAACAAGGGGCAGTCTTCCTCCCTCCGTTCTCTCTTCCCTCTAACATCTGTGATTCCTGAGAGGCACTTTAGCCATAATGACTGAAGCAATGTTCAGAATCTCTGCCTTCTCAGCATCTCCTGAAACCAGGGCACCTGCCTCATTCAACAGCGAGCCCACATTTTCCTTAGTCTTCCTTTTGTTATTGATGCACTTGAAAAAACCTTTTTTGTTGTTTTTAACCTCTTTTGCCAGATTTAGTCCCAAGTGGGCCTTAACCTTCCTAGTTGCATCCCTGCAGGCCCTGACCACATTCCTATATTCCTCCCAGGTAGCTAGATGCTTTTTCCACATTTCATAGACTTTCCTCTTCCCTTTGAGATTTTCCATGAGCTCCTTGCTCATCCATGCGGGTTTCCTGCCACTCTTGCCTGATTTCTTTCTCTTAGGGATGCACCCGTCTTGGGCTTGGAGGAAGTGATACTTGAATCTTAACCAACTCTCTTGGGCCCCCTTACCTTCCAACACTCTAGTCCATGGGATACCCCCAATTAGGTCCTTGAAGAGGTCAAAATTGGCGCTCCTAAAGTCCAGGATTGCAACCCTGCTTATTGGCTTACATCTCCCACATGAGATCCTGAACTCTACCATCTCATGTTTGCTGCAACCCAGGCTGCCCCCAGCCTTCACATCCCCAACTAGCCCTTCCTTGTGAGTAAGAACAAGGTGATGAAGTGATAGAAATTCTGATCTCTGTTATAAAATAATCACTTGAGAAGGAGTGGTCCTCTGCTCAGAATGAAACTGAGGTACATGCTGTCTTTGCATCTGTTTGATATTTTCTGAGGACACAATGCAAAGAGACAGTAGCCTTAACTTCAAAGCATTGATATTTTTGGACACCATCAGGTCTTCCTCTGATCAAATACAAGGCAGCTTTTTTGAGCTGCACAAATATTTAAGACAAATACAGGAATGTATCCTCATAAAACTGAAGTTACAGTTTAAGAAGAAGTTAATTACTTGCAGTGACCTATGTCAAATAACTTTGTTCATGACAGTCTGTAATGAGTTATTTAAAACTGGATTTTTTCTATGACCTTATTATGTAATCATAAATTCTACAAAACAATTTTTTTTGTTACAGCTTCAGTATGTTGGGCATATATACTTAGCAATGCAAAATGTTAGAATAGATGACTACCATATATTCCAGATGGTCCCTCCTACATAGATACTGTGGAAATTCCATTGCATGTACGGTAGATGAGTCAAAATAAAGCCTTATATTGCAGTGAGAGGCTCATAGTTATTATACTGAGTTGCAATTAACAGGGCCCCCTTTTAAGTTTTTGCATTTTCTCTGCTAGATTATTATCAGTTAAATTAAATTCACTACAGAAAGTTGTAGTTTTATTTCTGCAGAAAACAAGAAGCAAAGTTAAGCAAATTTTACATACTTTACTGTTATAATCCAACTGCACTCTTATTAAGTAGCTTGCTTTTTCACACCCTTGAGCGATTGCCATTTCAGATATTAAAGGCAACTTCTATCTTTACCAGGCTGTGGAGCCATCACATTACAGGTGTGTTTTGGTAGCTTTCTCCTGAACAGTTCCACTGTTGTCCCATGGTCTGAAAGCTCTTTAACAATTGCTGTACATTAAATTTCCTTCTATAGCACTTATTTGAGTTTTGTTTCATCAGAAAGGGAATTAAGTCTGCAGGATGAAAGGTTAGTCCACAGTGCAAAACAAAATTAAGTAAAAGGGGTGATGAGGAAATCCTGCTCAAAAGCACTGTCCTGTTCTGAATTAAAACACTAATGGAGGCACATCCAAAGAAAAACAGTTTGTTAAAAGATGTGAGATGCTTAATCGTATAGTGGCATTTCTATTGTGCATATACCAATGGGATACAGATAAGGCCATTTAATTTGTAACTTTTATCTAAACAAAGTAGTGTAAATTTGCATTTAATGAGAATAAAGAAGAAAAAATACAATTTATTGAAAGATATGTCACATAAGCCTCAGGCTTTTTTGTCGTTGAATATAATGGTACGATACCTACAAAATGAGAATAATAACAAGGTGACTATATCCAGATTAGTGAAGATGTGGTGGAAGTATAAATAGATAAAGATTTAGGTGAGATGATAGAGCATATGCATATGAGTGGAAAGATTTGTATGCAAAGCAGATGAACTTAAGGTAACATTTAGGACTTTTTTGAAGCAGCTTTTTCAAAGATGGCTTTTTTTCATTATGCTAAGAAATCTGTGAATATTTTTCAAAAGTATTTCCTATTATGCTTATTACTTTTTGTTTTGATTTCAATAATAATGTTAGCTCACATCTGGTATGGTTTTTTTTAACATAAGTACAGAATTCCAGTAATAATTTTTCCATAATTGTTCATAAGGGGTATCTAATAATAGAATCATTTTACTTTCAACATGTATCATGTCAGTATAACAGTAAGAAAAGATTTCATTCTGCTTTCATTAGGGAAAATCTTATATCATAAAGCTGTAAATATCTCATGGATGCATAACTGTGGGGTGAAAATTACATTTAATCTCTCCATAAAGTTGTCATTGCCTGTAGAAAACTTAAAAAAAAAAAAAAAAAGTTTATCATTGTGACCTTGACATTCTAGTAAAACTACAAAAGTTCTTTTTATTCCATTCAACATGTCTATGAAATACTGGTAGGTACCTGTTTGTCTCATTATTAATGATAGATTTATTGGTCATTGTAATTCTTGGGCCTGTATCTTGTCTCTTTTTATTTGAAATTGAAGATAAAGTAACAAAAACTAATAATAGGTTATAGATTATAGCATTCTGATTTGGTATGTTGTAGGGAAGATTCTAAATACATTAATAAAATATATATGAAGTTACCTGTGTATATTATCACAGAATCCCATAACGGCTGGGGTTGGAAGGCACTTCTAGAGATCATCTTGTTCAACTCCTCTGCTCAAGCAGGACCACACAGAGAAGGTGTCCAAGAACATATCTAAACAGCTTTTTAATATCTCCAAGGATGAAGATTCCATTACCTATACGGGCAATGTGGTTTTTTGCTTAGTTGCCCTTACATTACAAAAAAGTATTTCCTTATGTTAAGACAGAACCTCTGGTGTTTCATTTTTTGACTCTTGTCCTTTCACTGGATGGCACTGAGAAGAACCTGTCTCTCTGTCTTCTTGTGGTGGGTCTGCCTGAGATGGTATAAACTTTCTTCATGGCAGACCATATGGTGCTGTTCTTTGCATTTGTGGCTAAAACAGTGTTGGTAACATACCAGTGTTATGGCTATTGCTGAGCACTCTTTACAGAGCACCAAGACTTTCTCTCAAACCTCCCGCCACCTTTATCTTCCCCTAAGGCTAGTAGACTGAGGGTGGGAAAGAGGTTGGGAAGGGACATAGCTAGGACAACCGACCCAAACTGACCAAAGGGATATTCTACACTATATCACATAGCACTCAACCATAAATGCTGAGGGAAAGTGGGAGGATGTCACAGAGGCACCCACAAAATAGACAAGGCAGTCACTTAACATGAGATTTATTCTAACCGAAATTACTTAGCACTCTGACAAACAATACTAAACCACGATTTCCGATGCCAGGCAGGAATAAACTACTACACAGCTGACTTAAGAATTCATAAGTTTTTGCAAACAATCTTTTAGAATAATGACCCAAAATGTACAATCACTCACCTATAAAATGAGGGCTCTTAATCCCAGGGAAGTTACTTTGGGCAGCGTCTTGATCCAAGGGGAGAGTCCCCAACTGCTCTGAGGAGGATGAACTCAACTTGCCCTCTGGCAAGGCTCCATTTATACCCTGTCAGATCTGACCTGTGGTTGATTCTGATTGGCTGGGGCATATCCTCCAGCAACTGTGAGCCTGGTGATAGTCACTGTAAAGACTCAAAAAAGCAGGGTAAACACATGAAAGAATCAGGTTTCAACAGTCAGAAAACCCTGGTCTGTGTCAAAGTGGCTACAGATGCCACAGAGGATGAAGGAACTTTTGTGGTTATGGTCTTTGTCTTTCCAAGCAACCATTACCTCTCCTGAAGCCTTGCTTTCCTAGGAAGTGGCTGGACATCTGGGTGCTGATGGCAAATTGTGAATAATGTCCTCTTTTCTGTTTTGCTTCTGTGAGCAGCTTTTGCTTTTCTTTTTAGACTTTCTTTATCTCAAATCATGAACTTTTCCATCTTATTTTCTCCCTCTGTCCTGTTAAAGAGGGGCAGTGGGAGAGCAGCTGGTTGGGGGTCTGGTAGCAACCCACCCATCATGTTTCTTTACACCCTCAATTCAGACATTTGTATAGATTGATGAGATACCCCTTGAGCCTTCTCTTCTCCAGGCTGAATAATCACAGATATCTCAGCCTTTTCTGATTGGCTTACATTTCTCTGGTCTCCTTCTTTCCTTTCTTGAAGTTAGGAGTGACATTTGCTTTCCTGCAGTCCTCAGGCAACTCTCCCAGTTACCATGATCATATGATTATTGACAGTGGCCTTGTAACGACATCAGCCAGCTCCCTCAGCTAGCATCTCATAAGGGCCTATGGACTTACATATGTCCAGGATTTTTAAGTATTCTCTGACTTCATCCTCTTCCACCAAGGGTACATCTTCCTTGATTTAATCTTTCCCCCTGGTCTCTGGGGTCTCAGATTTCTGAAGGCCAGTCCTGCTTGTAGAGACTGAGGAGAAGAGGGTATTCAATAACTCAGCCTTTTCCATGTCCTGTGTCACCATGGCCCCTGCACCATTCAGCAGCAGACCTATATTTTTTCCTAGCCTTCGTCTTGCCACTTATGTACTTATAGAAGATCTTCTTTTTGCCTTTAGTATCTCTTGCCACGTTCAATTCCAAGTAGGCTTTGGTTTTCTGAACTGCTTCTCTGCATGCTGGGACAGCACCTCTATATTCCTCCCAGGTCACTTGTTCCTGCTTCAACCCTTTGCATAATTCTTTTTTGTGTTTGAGTTTTGCTAGGACCTCCTTGTTCATCCACGCAGACCTCCTGGTGTTCTTGCTTGATCTCCTACTTGTTGGGATAGACCATTCTTGAACTTGGAGGAGTTGGTCCTTGAATATTAACTAGCTATTTTGTGCCCATCTTCCCACTGGGAAGTGGGGGAAGATTCTGGAAATCAGGAAGATGTATGAAGACAAATGCCTGGGTGTGTCCAGGACCTTAACTAGTAATGTGTGCAAGCAGCTGCACAGCAGAAACTAACATGATTTTCTGCCTTACCTACAGCAATCTGCCTACTTGGGAAAGGCAGGGCTATAACTAGGGAATACAGGTGTAGATCCCCTCTGGGAAGGGGAATAGCCTAGAAGAGTGAAAGGTATAGTCTTGTAAATTCTAAAACTAACCCAGTATCTACACTTACTACAGGTTTTTTACTTTGTACCACTTGTGACAGGGCTTTTAGTTTTGTTCTACAAAGAAAAAAAAAAAAACCTGGACAACTCACAGATTGTGGATTTTTCTTACCAATAATATCACATGAATGGCTCCTGCTTACCAGTTCCTTTCTAAGACAGTCACTCCTGTTGAATTGTCGGAGAGATAATATATTTTTGTAGTGAGTTTTAGAGACTATACCTAACAATGTGGCTGTAAGGATGACTTCTGGCTGGCAAGGATACATGCAATGTTTTTTTGAATCAGTTATAAATGTATCAGTTTCTTATTCTGCAATTAATATTATTCTTATAGATTTAAGATGGTGGCATTCCTTTCTGCAGAGGAATTGATGGGGCTTTTTCCTTGCTTCATCCAGTTGTCATGAAGCATGATTAAAGTTTTTATGTTTAGGAAATACTTTTTTCGTAATTGTGTTCATTAACCTGTTACCGTTAAGCTTTGAACTTAAGACGTTCAGAAGATGCTGTTGATGACCTAGTGATACACATCATATTGATAGATTATTAATTACAAACAGCAATATGATGTAACAAATAGAAAGACATATCAGATATTTTCCTTTATCTTTGTAAATACTGAATATTCCTATTTATTTCTTTCTCTCCCTTCATTATTTTTCCTCCAAGATAATATTTCACAGAATCACAGAATTGCCTAGATGGGAAAAGACCTTGTCCTGGTTTTGCTAGGATAGAGTTACTTTTCTTCTTAGTAGCTAGAATCGCTGTGTTTTAGTTTCAGTGTGGGTTTTGTTATAAGAATGTTGATAAAAGTACTAATGTTATTAGATGCGTCTGGAGCTGTGAGGAACTGCACTATGGACTTGTCT
>NW_010312981.1:0-22119 GCF_000700745.2 Antrostomus carolinensis
CTAGCCAGGGTCAACCCACCACAGCTATGAACACCTACTTTAACTTCACAATGCACAAGGACAGCGTATTTTCCCTCTTTTTATTCCTGGTCCTCTACTATGTTTGGAAGCTAATACAATAAAAATCTTATGTTAAACCTGTGAAGGTTTATCAAACACCTTTATTACACAACAACTTTCCTGGTAATGCAGAAGAGAAGGGGTAAGATAATCTCCAAGATTTAAAGAAAAACAGAGGCTTCTGACCACGGAGACACTATAGTACCTATGAACAGAATCTGACTCAGATCAGAACAGAAGAAAACAAATAGATTTGTGTGACTACATAAGCATGTCTATCTACCCAGGTAAAGATGAAGGTGTATTACAATTTCTGTTAGGTGCTTCCCATTTACCTCTTACACAAGTAAACAAAATACATGAAACTCTCTTTCTTTGAGGCAACAAGAATCTGACTTTCAGTAATGACTGTTGTGCAGCTCTAAGGCAAGAGAGGTGAAAAGAGGCAGGTTCTCATCTCTGCCTGTTGTTTCCTCACTGATTTGAAGAAAGATTGTCTTCAGCAGTTTATTCTGCCCAACTTCCACTGTTGAGATGAACAGCTATACTACAATTCACACATTCTTACAAAAAGAACAAAAATAAGAATTTTAGTGGGTCAGCTTCCTTGTTACTGCAAAAACACATCAGAAAGTTCTGATTAAAAATGAAAAGAAGTTATTGCAGACACTTTACTAGCAATATCTAGAAGACACCATTAAAACTGTCTGGGAACAGAAAAAATATTTTCCTAAACTTAACAGTTAGAAACAACATATTTCAAAGGTGCATGAAAAAAAAAGAAAAAAGTAAAAGATAGTGCTACACAATACTAAAAATTAGCTTTTACATTGTTTCGAAAGACAAAAAAGTCAATGGATGTATAGACTAACTGTGTTCCTCCAGGACAGCTTCCTATTATTCACTAGGATTTGACATATTTTTCAGTCCTTGGTTATGCAAGTTAAATAAAAATTGTTTAAGAGAATCCTTAAAATGTTAACATTCAACAATACTATATAGTTCTAGCAGTAGCAGAAAGCTACACAAAATAAAACACAACAGTCGGCTTGACAGATAAGTAAATTAATGTTTAAGAGTCTCTACTTCATGGACTATGCTGGCTGGGAAAATCAGATGGATAAACACGACCTGACAGTCTCTGCAATGTGCCTCCTAAAGTAGCCATCTTAGATGAAAAAAAAGGAGACCTAGAGTCAGTCTCCTGCAAGACATGCCCGGTCACAGGGAACCTGGAATAACTCAAGACAGGTAGAAAATGCTGTCTGGAAAGTGCTGCTGTAACAGCAGAGACAGAAAAAGCTAAAAGGAACAGATTTGGAAAAAGGACAGAAACTAGAATCCAAGTTTAGGAAAAAATGGTTGTGTCAAGCTTTAGGAGGAAAACTTGTTGATTATGTTAAAATCAAAGCAAGTGAGAAGAGTTATTTAGTAGTTGTACGAGCCTATACAAAGACACACACGGGGGAAAGGGAAAATAAAAAGCACTACGGTCACCCAAGTCCACAGTAAGCACTTCTATGTAGTACCACTGCAAAAACATTTCAAAACAAATAACCAAAAATCCTATCAGGTCATACTTACATTCCAGATACTAATGACACTTTGAAAACATGTTGAATAGTAGAAGAGGGATTGCCTAAAGCCACATTAAGTGCTCTGTCAATGCTGAATGCCACTTGACGAAGATAGTATTCTGGATGCTGTCCAAAACCATCATACGGTACATAGAGGTAAGGAAAGATACCATGTAAGTGGAGACAAGTCTTCTGACCTAAAAAGAAAAGGTAAACATTTATTTTCTAATTACAGCTTTTTCTTCTTTTAAGTAGTTCCCAAGTTTGAGTTTTTTTTCACATTATTTTCAAGTTCTGCAGACAGGATAAATTCATTAAACTAGTCCTGATGTATTTCAAACAAAAGCTACCAATTTAGAGTGGTTCTCACACTTGATTCATTGATGAAAGCAATACAGAGCATACAGGGTTAAATGACATATGGAGTGGCAAATTCTGCTGTTATACAAGTGTAATCCTAATGAATTTCTCTGTAGTAATAACACAACACCTCCCTGAGAATCATTTTGCATACTGAGTCAGTGTTGAATGGTTAATGATTTCTCAGCCTTTGTGAAAATTTTGCAGTATCAAAATTCCTCCCATTCCTCACTGGCATGAGCACACAACCTCTCAAGAAATTAAAAAGATTGTCCAGAGCACCTACAAGGCCATTCAAAGTTCTAGTTATTAAGGCATAAATTAGGATATGGAAAAAAAACCAAGTTATTTTCAGCTTTTAAAATCTGTGGATGCCTGATTGGTCTCTACTGCCTATGCAAGTCTACAGCCTTCTAACACTCTTGCCTCTCAGCATTAGCATTCATGAGTCTGCAGTAACAGCAGAATAAAAACCATCATGCTAGACCACAGCCTGAGCTTCTGCTTCAGACAAGGCAGTACAGTGACGTGGACTGGGATCTCCCAAACCTAACACATTTTTGGGGGGCTAGTCTCAACTGCAACGCGTGTGCTCTGTTCTTTCCTCACCACAATACAATAGAGCGTGCACTCACTGCTGAAACTAACATCAGATCCTGCTCACCACCGTCTCAGCCCCCAAAATAACTTATTTCTCACTGATCAATTAAAAAATTTCACAGAAAATACTATAAGCACCTATGAGTGATTAACCCGCACCGCAGTGGTAGGCAAAGTATAACATGCCTATTGTTTTGATGAACTCTCTGCATGAACACAGCAAAACAGTATCTAAAGGCAGAGCTTTCGCAAACCAGGAGATAAACTTTGTGTACGAAGAGGCAGCACAACTTCACAAGACCAAGGAAAACACTTCCAACGAAAAGTCCATTCTTTCAAACTGAGATTATTTCTCAGCAGGTGGACCTTGCCTGGACTATTTACACTCATTCATACCCACTCAGTGCACTGCTGGCCACACAGTGAACACAGCTGCCTAAAGTCTATTAAACCACAGGAAGAACAGAGTTTCAGAATCAGGACTGCTATCGATTTTTTACACCTGTGAAATGCATGCCTCCAAATACCATAAACAGTATAGCATTTTTTTAAACTGGGGATCAGATGCATTGTTCTTTCTTCAAATATTTATCAGACATTCAAGTAATGTCTAAAAGTGGAAGAAATTGCTCAAAGGATGGTAGTACAAATCCATTTTTGAAGGAGAATTTTATTCTTCCTGAGTCAGCCCCATCAAGTCTCTTCAGTAATGTTTAAATACAACATGTAAATGCATTCATGATGTTGAGGTCATCATCTATGATGAATTCTGCCCATGCTTTTAAACAATTTCAGAAGAAATGTCTTACTTATGTAATATGTATTTCAAATAATAATACTGTAAGAAAAAGGGGAAACTAAAGAAAGAGAAACTATGAACTAGAGGGGGTTTTTTAATTGCAAAATAAAGGACAGTTACAGTTTTATATGACAGGAAAACATGTGTCACCCTAACGTGGGAGAAGTCATTTATTAGTATAGTAGCACGTGAACTGAGTGTATCGATCTGTGCAGGGGTAGCAGACCATTTATTTTCTGTACTGAGTCACCACAAAATCTGACTGTTTACTCATGGTCATACTTAAGACTGACTTTGAAATAAAGGATTCCCACTGCCCCATGTATAATTAACAGAAAATTAATAGTTGTTTAAATCTCTAACAGTTCCTTTATTCATTTTTTTTTGTTTGGGGTTTATTTTTTGGTTGAGTTTTTGTGTGTGTGTGGAGGGGGGTTGTTGCTGGTGTTGTTTTTGTAAAATGTATGCCAGGATCACGTTCAGGGAGAAATTCAAATTCACTGATACATATTATTTGTCTGAATACCTACTGAAGCTTATAAAAAAACCCCAAAAACAAAAACCCCAAGTGGACCATAAACCAAACTAAATTTAACATTGGAGCTACAGACTAAGAATTTCTGGCAAATACGTAGGTCTATTCTCCATTAATTTTATAAATTCAGGTGTTTGCTACCTACAACTTGTCAGTCAAAATCAGTTCTTCGCTTACTTTTTTTTTTTTACACTAATAGCTATGAACTTTTGTTCTTTTTGATAACACTTAAAAAAATACCTTTGCTTTAATGCTTGCCTAACTATTCTGAATTATAGCTACTTTATGTTCCCCCAGAAAACAAAATTGCAAAACACCAGAATAAATAGAACAGGCATACAGTCTAAACTTGCTGTACTTAAATTCAGGTTCCTTTCAAGTTACACAAGACAATTAATAATGCTTTTATAGCTAGCGCCTGATTACTCAATTAAATTTAAAAAACCAATATATCAATTTCTACTGCAACTATTTAACAATTCTTCCTGAACTGAGATGCCATTTTATTGTTGAATTAAAAAAAAAAAGAACATGTACGAAGAAAGCTTCCTTCTATTTCCTTCTGTCCCCTTCCCCTGCACTCCTCTTTATGTGCAACAAACCCATGAAAACCACTACAGCTTTCAAGTGACCAGAGTGAAATTACCATCTAACTCCAGGGAAATCTTATAAAACATACACACTGAGTTGCTTTTCATTTTTGATTCTGCCAAGAAAGCAAACAAGCCACTGCTGATCTAAGACTCCCATCAGACCAGCAGCTGTCAAGTTACATGGGTTTATACAGCTACTTGCTTTGATCCTTGTTAGCACTGACTCATTTACCATGATATTTGTTTATACTGCTATTTTTATTTACAATCCACATTACTTCAAGTCCTACCCTGCTAGTGTAAGAACAGAGCCATTTGCTTCCATCATTTAAGTAAAAGCATAAAATTGCACCAAATGTCACGTTGTTGAGTCTGAAGTCCAGACTCCAGTAAAAGCAACCACGATTTGCACTAAGTCATTGCAAATTCTAGTGGATTCTTTCCAACAAAGGCACAAGGAGAAAACGGATCTACCCACTGAGGATCTCAGGCCACACAGACTCATCAGTTAACATAAACAGGCGTGGGATAAGGCTAAAAAGTTTTATTGATTAAATGTGACAATCTTTTTCTGTTTCTTTACAGAGATCCAGACAGAAGCAAATCTGTACCACTAGAACAGCAGCGACCGCTTACAGTGACGAGCAGATGTTATTTTTACATCTATTCATCGGTTTCTTTACATCTGTGGAATCAGTGGAAGTGGAGCTTGACAGCAGATTCTGCAGAAAAGCCATACATGGGGTTTATACAATCATTCTCCTCAGAATTTCCCGATACAAAACTGGACACCTGGAGTTGATTTCTCGAGTTTTCAGATGGGACAGGTCACTAAAATGTTTCAAGCTGTGGCCTCACGGTGGACCTCCTGCGCACGTGCATCACAAGCATTTTGTACACAAGCAGCGCACATGATGTCTCTGTTCTAAACAAATGAACGTAACGCGCACGTAAAGGCTGAGACTGGTGGGGATAACGGGTTATCAGCCAGGAGGAGGGCGCTGCCCAAACAATTTCTCTGGCCCATGCTCTCTTAAAGAATGGGATCTGCACTGGTGGAATGATCTGCAGGTCACAAATCAAGCACCCCAGTGTATGACTCAAGGGGGCTGCTCAGTAGACACACAGAAATTTAGAAGCAAAGCGCAGGCTTATTCACAAGTCTTTTTCAGGCACGGAATAAAGTGGTGAATGAAGGAACACAAAAAGTGCAGCTACACCACAGAAAAGAGACAATACACAAAACCTTGAGACATTATGAGATACTCAACTAGCAAACTGGCTATTTTCTCTGAAGACAAGAAACTGCCAACTAAATTTCAATATAGACGGATATGCAGAATAATAATGAATCAATACTTCTGAAAGAATATAAAAGTAATGTTTTCAGACAGTAAAGAAAGTGAGCCCACCCCTCAAACCCGTGATTACAAAAGCAAGTGGCATATATGTCACTGAAGTATTAAAACCAAATATAGCATTTTGCATACTTGAAACCCACAAGAGAGAGATGAAGAAATCCAGCCTGCTATTTTTGTGAAATGCTTGCCATATGCATTACTATTAGGAACATGTACCAAGCATAATCCTTGAGCTACTGTATCATTTAAAATATTAGAAGAAAAATCTGTAGCAACCCTAAGACAGAAAACTTCAATATAATTAGAAGAGAACTGAAAGCAGTATGATAAAGGAATGCAACGTTGCTCAACAACTACTCAAGAAGATGCAAGAACTGATGTCTCCTGACTCCCAGGATTCTCAGCCCTACAGGATGATCCGGTACGGATAAAACTGAGATACAATCTATACAGAATCAAAGAATACTTGAGGTTGGAAGGGACCTCTGGAGGTCATCTGGTACAGCCCCCTCGCCCCAAGCATATGAACACCTAATTTCACAGTACAACAAGCTTGAGAACCTGAGAATTATTATTCAAGTGTCCCCAGAAAAGGCTTTTTCACCATTTGAAAAAAAAATATTTTGCTTTAAACTTCTAAAAATTTCTTTCCACTGAGATAAAATTGGACAAATTTCTATACAAAAGGAAAACGTGGAAATTAATAATAAATCCTACTGTTGTGACACAGTTCTACTAGCTTTTTATAAATGATGCTCAAAGCCATTTAGATCCTATCCTGTAATTCTTAATTTAGGAACTGACTACAAAACCCTCACAAACTGAAGGCATTTCTCAAAACATTTTGAATAGATATAATCTCATTTAGTATTTAGAAAATTAAAACTAAATCTAGATAAATATGACTTCAGAAAACAGTTCAACACTGGTCTACATGCAAACATATTTTACTGTGACATTTCTGCCACAGAACAAGCTGACCCCATCGTAAGAAGCTAAGCAGAGCTGTGGGGAACAGCCACATGGAATCCACTCCTACTTGTGAATGAACAACTAGTTTTGTTGAAGCCTTCCCCAAAACTGTTGTTTTAATTGCTGATCTATGACCGATTTCTCCCAGACTACTGTAAAATACAATGGGGTGGAAGTAAAAAGGAGACTGCAGCAGCACTTAAATGCATGGCAACATCCCAAGATTTTAGGAAAATTCTGGCTGAAGATTAAAAAAAAATGATGCAGAAGATGGAAGAAAATTGGCTTTTTATACACTTGCCATCTATTACAAGTACTTTAAGTGTAGTTTTTGTAAAGTGGCAGGACTAATTAAACATGGACAGTATCAGCAGAAGAATGCACGCAAACACATCATGGAATCATCGAACCACAGAATGCTGTGAGTGCGAAGGGACCCACGAGGATCAGCGAGTCCAACTCCTGCCCCTGCACAGGACAATCCCAAGACTCAGACCATGTCTCTGAGGGCAAATGTTGTCCAAATGCTTCTTGAATATTGTCAGGCTTGGTGCCATGACCTCCTCCCTGGGGAGCCTGTTCCAGTGCTCCACCACCCTCTGGGTGAAGAGCCTTTTCCTGATGTCCAACCTAAGCCTCCCCAGGCGCATCTCCCTGTCATTTCCTCTGGTCCTAAATGACAGATCAAGCCTGTCATTGCAGGATGCAGAAAAGGCCAGACAGTCATACGGGATTTCCTTCCTTTAACAGCAACAGTAAAGCAAATCCATTAGAAACTAAAATACATGACACTACCATCTTTAAAAGATAACAGGTATTTTCAAATAACTGTTGAACCATCTAGATTAAAAAAAAAAAAAAGAAATACAAACTGGGAACAATGATGACTACAGCGAGTGGGAAAATTAACAATCCTGTTATAAAAACAATTCTAAAAATGAAAATTTGTAAATGGAATAAATATTAGAACTCAATTTCAAAGTAATTTCTTTCCCACAATAAAGGTTACCATACCATAGGCAATCTCACCTACCCTTTCTCCAGGAATAGGCTTCAGAGAACAACATCAAGTTGTGACAGGAGTACTTACTCTACCCTGCTAGGTAGGCGTGACATGAGCATCTTCTGCAGTTTAGATGGTGCTTTAAATTTAAGCGATGTCACTTGCTGGAGTAGGCTTGTCAAGACATTGATCACTGAATATCACTCAGAACTGAGCTACTGAAAACGGAGAGGACCGAATTACTTTATAGTGCTAATAAAGTCTTATGAAATTAAAGTCACTATTCTTTACCTCTCACAGAAAGCAAATGAATCACACAGACGGACTGATACAAGTAAAGTAATACCTTGATGAAGACAAATCCCTTCCCTAGCAAAACTTGGGAAGGTCTTTCCCTCTTTAAACATTTATGTCATTCAAAAACTGTAAGAGTTCAATCTTTTAACGTCAAAAAGTTCTTTAGTAGTATACTACGTTAATGTAACTTCTTCTGTGATTAAGTGAAACTATCAACCTTTTCCCAGAGTCCTGAATCAAGTCAGCTTGTTTCCAAGGGATGAGAAGAAAGGGGGGACTACACACATTGTAGTCTTAAATACTGGATACTAGAGGAACAAGAATAACAAAATCAGGTCTTGTGGCAGTAAGATATCCCCAAAACAAAACCAAGAACAGAGCCGAAAGACCGTATTTCATACATAATATTACATATGGGCGTCAAGTCGTTCAGTTTTTCTCTGGCATATGAAGAAAAGTTTATTTCAGTAACATTTGTCAACAAGACAGGAAAATATTTTTTTTATTACGTTTGTTTGAATCCAAATGGAGCTTTTGGTTATTTATAATTCTTTAGTCAGTAACTGTTCCTTGTAACATGTAATACCTCTGCTTTCATGAAAAGAAAAAAAATAAAGCAAACTTATCCACTAGGAAAATGGGGGCCTGTGACTCATTACAGCTAGATTATTCCTCAGCCTTGATGTAGAGATCCTTAAGAGAGGGAGAAGGGCTGGGTTTTCCATTTGTAATTTAAAATTAGAAATCTCTCTATAACTAGGCGTATATTGAAGTAATACCTAGCCTAGAATCAAAGAGACAAGAATTCAGTTCCCATCTAGAGAGACTTCATGTGTGGCCTTGGGCAAGTTACTTACCAGAGATGATGCACTTTCTTGTTGTGAAATGGATGCAACAGTACTTTCATATCTGAAAAATCTGTTACAGAAATAAATATACAAAAGAAACACTCCGAGACAAAAAAGATGAGTTCTAGGAGCACACAATAGCCAGGAAAACATAGGACAAAGTGTTCAAATAAGCAGCAGTATCCTATTCAGGATACTGCCACATCTGTCTCAGGAAGCCTTCAAGAAAGGAAAGTGAACTTTCATAAGCAATTTGTAAGCCTAGAATCACAGTACTGAACATATTCTTCATTCAATAGCAGACCCTCTTCATCCTTTTTTATCTCACACCACTAAACCCTGAAATTGTACCCAGCTTTCTTCAGCACTTTTGCATCAGCAAAATTGGAACAACCTGACCATATGAAAAACATATGACCCCTCCATCTATGGGATGGCTCAGTGCAGCAAGAAAATAAGTCAACAAATTTGTTCTTCTACTTGAACTATGAAGGGAAACAAAGATGAGAAAAAAGCAGAACATTCAGATGTAAAATTGAATTACATTTTAAAAAATGAATCCAAACATATAAGATGCCTAAATATACCGCTACAAGAGAAAAAAGGTAAAAAATTAGTATGAGGAAAGTTTCTCTCTACATTCAAAAACAAAGATCAAAATTTGGAATAAGCATCACACCACTTCAGTAGGCTCCTAAAAGCAGATAAGGAGATCTCACAAATTAGAAGAAAATGCAGTGTATCATTGGTTTTGGGGACAGGGCACGCCCCTCCAAACCCATAACGGCATTCTTGTCCTTTTGAACGCAGCACAAAGATCATCTCCCCAGAAACCCAGATCTCTGGGCAGTTTCTAGGTTCAAGCAGGAAGTCCACAAGCTTCCTTGAATCCATTATATTCTGAAAGATAAATTCCCTTCAAGTTTTCTAGCAAATATTTTAGGTCCCAAGGTCCAGAGGTCTGAGAACCTTGGAACAGACATTTCTACTGTACGGAAGTTCAAAGATAATAGCACAGGTAACACCAAACAAAATTACATTTGAAACACTGAATTTTACTGAGTGCCTAAGTACACACGTCAGTTGTCACATCTCCAACTGATACCCATTCAATTAATTTGCTCACAGACAGCTTTTCTATCCCCCCTGCTCTGGCAGGGGGATTGGACTAGATGATCTTTTGAGGTCCCTTCCAATCCCAAACATTCTGTGATTCTGTGATCAAATATAAGTTGTCTTAATCATTTGAAACATTAAGGCTCCAAGACCACCTGGTTCACCCAGTCTTATCTTCTCCAGTCTAGAAAGCCATGCAATAGTCACACAAAACTGAAGTCCATTAGACACTTTGAACTGTGAGGTATCTAAAAAAGAAATAATTTTTGAGGCCTCTCAGGCTAGAGTTTACATTGGGCATTACTGTTGATGGAAAATATAAAATGTAAGCCCCAAAAGCAAGGCTACTACGTTTGTCTTACTGAGAATTTTTAGCTTGTGTTTTTTTAATCCAATGTGCAAGAGAGGCTCTGTTATTCCTTTTCATATAATGAGGAAATCCCAAGAAAAGCACAAAAATTCAGACAGGATATGTCAACTCAGTTAAGATGTTCTGATGATCTCTATAAAACTACCTCCTCCTGCCTTGAATTGATTAGGAACTTTTTTGAATTCCTGCTATGATATTAGAAAACATTCCGGTCTCCAAGTGCAGAAGAACTACTGATAAACGTAACCGTTTATAGGATGTACACGTACATAATCAGAAAGGAACAGCTATCACCAAGCAAAATTACTGACTTCATAGCGGAGACTGTAGGAAAAATATAACTAATGAAATTTAATGTTATGCAGCCAAACTAGAACCAGGCCAGAGACACAAAAGAAAATTTAAAAGTACAATTTTCCTGAAATAACGAAGACCAAAGCAGTTAAGCACCTTAGAGATCAACAATGAGCTATGTACAAACCATTCTTCACAAGTTTGATTACTTGCGAGTTACGAGAAATGGAAACACTTATTTCCTTCTTTTTTCAGTAGAAACAAGCAGACACAAGGCGAGGTTAGGATTTGCTTAATTAAATATCCATCTACAAAATGAGCCATATACAAAATGCTACTCTTGCTTCCTCTATTGACTTGATTACTCATGTAAGCAGCCTGACAGTAATATTTCTAGAATGAGTGTAAAAAATCACTAGGATGCTAGCTAAAATGAACTAAAACACATGAAAGAGGAAAACATAGCTGGCCCCAGCCACAGATTCTATCTGTCATAGGGGGCTCTTGGCACGCACAGGCTGGCAACACAGGCTGTTCCGGTAAGGAGAGCAACCACATGAATGCAACAGAGGCCGACTATATTACACCACACTGACCACAGCACAGCTGCACAGAAAGGAGCGTATTTACTAGTCCCAGATAAACTAATGGTGTGCTTCACCACACCCTGTAAAAGATGAAAAAATAATTCAGTAGTAAAAAGGGAGAGCAGAGTAGTCACACAGCCTTTTGTTTCCATTGCCTTCAACTAGCTTTCATTACAGACTGTTACTGCTACACAACTTCTCTTAGCTCTCTTACCAGTCTCCCTTGACAAAAGTAACATGAGCCACATAAACAGAAACTGGTGCAGACATATTCAAAGGAGAAAGCTTTGCCAGCTGGTAACTGAACTTGAACTTACACCTCTGCATGAGGTTCATCTGCCTATTAAACACTGTAATGAGTGTGCACTGTTCCAATCACAATTCCCCTCTTTTTCCTGTTTCAGACAAAACCAATTGAAGCATTTTTGTTCAACTAGAAGAAAACAGATATTTTTCTGCCAGATAGATAGCTAGTTAGGAAAAAAGCATCATAAAATATTGCCAAAGACTACCTGTTACTGCAAACTGCAGGCAAAAAACCCTGACACTAACTGTAATAAGGTTAACGGTGTTTTCATCAGTATTGTCTTCCACAGACACTTGAGTATAAAAAGTCAAAATGTTGACTTTTTATAAATTCCTGAACACCACCAGGCTTGTGTAATCCCAGAGAAACGGTACACTGTATAGCATACACTCTCTCATGAGTCAGACTGGTTTACTGTTAACAAGTCTGTGTTTTCTCTTCCCCTATTCTTCAAACAGTGCCAACTAACTCTACGAATATTTCTTGGAATTTTTATTTTCTTTTGTATTTGCAATAAGTCTCCCACTTGTAGGTAACTGTCATGTGAACCTATTCATCAGCTAGAGGACGTGCTCCACGAAAACAAACATTGTTCTTAGGATATCCATAAGCAAATTTGCGACACTTGATATTCCCTATCACACATATCCTTTTATTTAATTAAAGAAGTCCTTAACATCTTTTGTATGTTCTAAGCTTATCATTTTTGGACAAGCAGCAACTTATTGAGTACTTCCTTACTTTAGACACCTTTTAAATTCCTCTATAAGCTTCTGAAAGGGCTATATGGTGTTCAACAGTAACAGCAGTGAACAGAACTTTATGACCCAGAAAATAAACTGTGTTCTTAATTATCTTAGCAAGTCCGTGTTCAGGGTTTATGTGGCAACTTGTTGGGAGTGAGGGGGCTGCAGGGGTGGCTATTGTGGGAAGAGGGCAGGGGATGCCCGGTACGGGACACAGCCAGCTCCAACAGACCCACTGCAGAGCACAGCTGAGCCCCTCAGCCAAGCTGGGGGCACCTCTGGGAAAACATGTTAAAGAAAGGGAACACCAAAGTCAGAGAAAAGAGGAGGAAAAGCTCCAAGCAGACAGGTATCCCCTGCAGCTCATGGAAGAGCCCATCCCTGCAGCCTGTGGAGGACCCCACAGTGGAGCACAAGGATATTCCTGGAGGAACTGCAGCCCATGGAGAGCTCACAGCAGATCAGAGGCATGACATGGGCAGGAAGGAGTGGCAGAGAGACACCACTATGCACTCACTGCAACCCCCTGCCATGCTCCATGTGATCTTGCAGGGCAGGGCAGGGGTGGGGTATGGGTTTTGGGGAGTCTGGAGTGAAGGAATGAAGCTGAGCCTGAGAGTGGGGGGAGGAAAGGTGTACTGGTTTTGGGTTTGAATTTCCTTCTCACTACCTGAATCGATTTTAATTGGCAATAAATTAGTTAATTTTCCCCAAGCAGAGTCTGTTTTGCCTGCAATGGTAACTGGTAAGCAATTTCCCTGTTGTTACCTCAGCCTATCGCTTTACTGTTTCTGTTTTTCCTGTTTTATCCCCCTGCCTTACCAGGGGAGGGCGGGTGGGGAGTGGGGTGGTGTAAGCAAGCAGCTGGCTAGGAATTTGGCTGTTAGCAAAGTCTAACCTGGCACACACGAGTTAACAGAAATGATCCCCTGGGTGTCAACCTCTAGAGCCTACAAACTATTTCAGAAGGTTTGGAAAAGGTAACGAAGTAAAGCAAGTCTCAGTGTTAGCAGACTTGCACCTGCTACCCTGTGATCTGTAACTTCACCAGATTTCAGAGGGCAAGTGAAATGTCACCCATTTCAGTGGTGACATCTGCAAGTCACCACTTTACACCCGTAGCAGAAGTTTCAGCCTACACATATTAACTTAATAAAAAACAACATAGAGCCCCCATCTCCAAAGTAATAAAATCTTACAGTGCAACGTTAACATATTTAACCACAAACTTTCCAGAACTTAATCATATTACCATAACTTACCTTAAATAATGCAATGACATAAACACTGTCCATTTGTTCTATTAATATAATTTTAAAATGTGGGAGAAAGTATTATCCTTTACAACAACCCTATTTAAAAACATATTAGTGAAAGATACGCTTCTTCATGAGTCTTCCAAGAAAGGCTACACACAAAGGTGCAGAACATGTAAGACACTTCCAAGTGGAGGAAGAAGAAGCTGCAGCAATAAAATGCTCTAATCCATTGACGCTTTTAAAAAAGGTGCTGTAAATTGTAATTGCACATACCTCAAATCCTTATTTGAAGTTTTCCCTAAGGATTCTCATGACAGGACCCTTCAACCAGCTACATAAGGGAATTATTATCAGTTGATACAGCAGCCTTTGGTTTGCTATGAACCGATCCCCAGCCAAATTCAGTTCTACAGAAGCTGTTACAGAGGCAGCAGCTCCACAGACGATTCACAGGAGCTGTATTCTTGAGAGCTGGTGGTCTGAATCCTGATTTGCCTAACAGAATTGTAAATCCTGAGTAACTCTGTAGTTTGGATCACACACAAGCACACAAAATATCCATCCCCTTTTCCTTCAGATCATTTTTAACCTCTTTGCTCTGGTTGAACAGTTGTTCAATAATTATTATATTATTCAGGATTAACTCTTGAGAGGTACTGTGAAAGTGCAAAAATAACTGTTTTAAACAGTAGAAAAAAGAGCAGCAGTAGAAAAATCAAATTCAGATATTCTTTTTTTTTTTTTTTAATTCTGATGAAAGATCTTCTCCTTTACACCACAATAGCCTGGTATAGAGAAATCACAGTACAGTAATGTTATTTCTCTATTTTTATTTTGCTTGCCAAAATATTAGATAGCCTGCTTGCTTGTCAAAAGACATGGGAGGGTAAGAGTCTTATACAAGAAAAACATCCTTGAAACCAAAAGTGAATTAAACTAGCTCTTTTTAGAATTATTTTTTTCCCATGGATTTAGACTTAATTATTTTCCCGTGGATTTATCCATTATATTTCAAAAGAATCTATATTTTAGCTTTTTATCTTCTACTGTGAATATAAGCCTCAGATCTCTGCCACACCCTCACCTGTGGTTACTAACAAGCAGGTTGGTTTTTTTTCCTCCCCACTCCAGGTAAGCAAAGACCTTAGGATCCACTAGAGTCAACAGATGCTAAATGCAGACACAGCATCCCTCTTCAAATGTGATCTTTTTATGCCTTCTTCCGTTCCTTTAGGTATTACAAAATATGTAAATGAATGCTCTTTCAGTAATACAGCTGGTGTTACTATTTTATTCTGCACATTTTGCAATACTATTAAGTATCTTACTTCCTATTTCGGTTTCTTTTGTGACACGCTACTTCACTTCCTCATCTTGAATTAGGCATCCATCCTTCTCTTTTCATCTTCTGTAAAGTCTGCTGTCTCTTGGCAGTACTTGAAGGGTTTCATGGCCTTTTGCCTGCTCTAGCCTTTCTTCCTGCAAAGAATGCCCAGTCTTTGTAGCACTCTTATGTTAGGCTTGCTACAGTCATTAATGGATAACTTACGCACTGTTCTAGTTCTTCTGTCACATAATCAGAACTGCAAGATCTTTTTCTGTCTCAGTGCCACAGCAAAAAAATTTAAACATTTGAGCACTTTAGAGAAAGCATGTATCCAAAGACTGCTTGCCTTGTACGGGTCATTTCATGTGCTTGCCCTCTATTGACTCAATAACCTTCAGAGTGGCTCTAAAGACTGCATAGCCTGGATGCTTCACCTGCCAAGACAAGGTGTTTACAGCAACGTTTGCATTCTTTAAGAAATGTTTTGAAGTGTTACTCAGAAGTATCTGTTACTGATGTAATATAACCCAGTCCAGATATCCCTATTTTACAGGGTCATCTCACTGGCTATTAAATTTTAAATTGTTGAAATTCTGTGCACAGCACAACTCTAATTAATGACTACCTTTCTGCACTGAAACAAAAGCTCTCCTTCTCATATTATTAAAAAGAACAAGGGGAGAAAAAACAGCTAGCAATCTAGATTCACATTTTAAGCTAATCCAACAAATGCTCAGAGGGAGTATTTAATACCAGTCACTCCCTTGCTCTGTTCAGACCTGAATCCACTCTACCCCTGCTTATCCCTTTTCCCAAACCAATGACAGGACTGGCACATAGGCAGTACGTTTTAACACTTTTTAAACAGCCTTCCCAAAAATGTATTCCTCACATTTGACCTTAAAATTTTAAGATCAAGAATAGAACATTATCAAAAGTGACAGAAATGTGACCAACTCCTTCCAGCACTGATGCACTGTCAAAAAGGATGTTTAATTTTCACTACCAGTCTATGTTTTTTCTAGAAGTAGTTTTCTGTTAATGCTTAAAGAGATTTCCTGTTCTTTTAAGAGTAAGGATGCTATGCTTTAGAAGCTGCCTTCATCCCGTGGTTTGAATGGCCTATGGCAGAGTGAAATCAGAGAGGCAGAGAAGATAAGGGTATACATACTTTGATTATAATCAGCATTGTTCATGTTCTTGAAAGGTCACTGTGGAATGAACTCACTACTCAGGCAGCTCGCTAGGAATTACCCTCGAATCTTAATAGCACAGATGCATCCTACACCTACTGGAAGATTCTTATTATTGCTGCTGTTAGTGACAATTTAATGGACTGTGTATCCACATCTTTACAATAACAACTATGTGGATGATCCTAGTACTTTCAAGTAGGGCCATATATAGAAACTGTTCAGGTATTTAATTTTCCTTTAATGTAAGCACCTTGTTCACAGAAAAATTATCAGGGAAAAGCCCGAGTAACTGTATGTCCTGGTTTTGCTAGGACAGAGTTAATTTTCTCCTTAGTAGCTAGAATGGCTGTGTTTTGGTTTCAGTGTGGGATTTGTTATGACAGGAATGTTGATAAGGTACAAGGACACTGTGTTTGGGTAGTTTGTAAGTGCAAGGGACTGGGAGGAGGAAATTGCAGTAGTTAACAAACCCCAGAATTGACATTTGGATGTGCCAATAAGATATTCCATAGCATATTACATCATGGTCAGTATATTAACCAGGGCTGACCAGAAAGTGGGGGATTCTCTCGGAAATTGCTTGGGCTTCCTCTTCCAGTTCTGTGGTTTCGGGGTTCCTTTTCACTCCTCCGGGATTGCTATCGGCAGGTGGTGAGCGATTGTACTGTGCCTCACTCATTTTTTATATAGATAGTTGTTATAATTATTTTTATCATTACTATTTTAATTTTATTTTACTCTATTAAATTGTTCTTATCTCAACCTACGAGTCTCCTTACTTTTGCCCCTCCAATTCTCTCCCCTGTTCCCTGGGTGGGGGGAAAGTGGAGGTTGTGAGCAGCTGCGTCTTGTTTGGCTGCCAACTAGGTTAAACTATTTCACTGTAGGACCAACTAGAAGAAAAGACAATACTTTCTGACTAAGTGATACAATACACACTAGAAGTTTTCCTTTAAAAATAAAATCTGAGCAACAATGGGTATTTCTCCTGTGGTTTTGTCTAAGAGTATTAATAAAGTGTGCAGCAAAAGCAGAATAACTGCAACCAAACACAAAGACTCCCCCCTCCCTGGGTTCTCAGTAGCCCTCCTGCTGGTATCCAGCAAGCACAGAAAGAGAAATGAAAAAACAAACAAACAAACAAAAAATCCAAAACCCCAAAACACGCATGGAAGGGGGGAGTGAAAAGATAAACGCAGAGATAAAGAAACATGGGGAGAAAACAGGAAGCAGGAGTCTGGGAATGGCAGGAAAAACAGATGCAGTCTGGCAGATGATAATTGCTGATAACCTGAATTCAACTTGCAACTCAAACAGCCAATCTACCGACAGAAATCTTAGCAAGTGCCAAAACTAAGTGCTACTAGTTAAGCCTTTGGCTCCTCAAGTGTATGTATTAAATAAAAGTGTAGTTGTGCAGCTGACAGTGGTTCTTTCACAGAACCTTAGCTTCACCTGATACCCAAGAAAGACCTGAAATCTGCAAGTAAGTCAGAACTACATGCTGGAAGTTACTTGTGTAATGCATCTCTCCCCTTTGTCACAGTAGTTAGAAATTTATGCCAATAACCCAGGCACCAACACACACACAAAGATGAATCACTGAGGTGGATGAATATCATTCCAGAAAACAGATACCGTTCCCATCTTTCTCTTGAAATTTTTATTGTGACACAAAGTCATAAGTAAAAAAAGCAGAGGGAGCCTTTTTTACACCGAGACAGCTAGAAATCATTTAGAACACTGCTAAGTATTTCTATGTTTAATTAAATAATTAAGCATTGTAATGTTATAAAAACTTAAACCCTAATACTTTCAGGTTGAGACCCCACAAAAGTTCAAAAACCTAGTATCTTTATTTTGGAATCTCAGTTCTTCATGTACAAGATAACATCACTACCTTAGCTCTGACTTGCAGATGACTTTACAAAAAACTGTAAATACATCAATCTTACAGAAAAAAACCCAAAACCTCTCAAAGCGAATGTTTTATTTGGGTTAAGTTTTTGACTGTGGATGATAAATAAGATTCACCTACCAGCTGAGTAATTGGATAAAAAGTCACTAAACACCATGTGCTAATTGCTAGAGAGAATGTGAAAAAATAGCATTTGATCACATTATTGAAAATCATCCTAATGCTTTCACACAGGGGAAAGATTTCTGGCACACCTTCACACCTTTTAGTGACTGCAGCCCTGGTGTTCTTTTAACAATGAATTTATACACAACACTGATAAACAAGGACTGCAGAACTTCTACAGAAGATGAGGAAAAGATGAGATGGGAGGGGAACTAGTTAAAAATTTGGCAACTCCTAAGGTTGAAGATGTCCCTGCTCATTGAAGAGGGGTTGGACTAGATGATCTTTAAAAGTCACTTCCAATCCAAACCATTCTATGATTATATGAAAGTAAAAAAAAAATAAAATTTGACTTGGCTAGTAGATGCCACTTGATAGACCTTGCTAAGCTAGATCAAGAACTAAAGTCATTTTCTCATTCCCTTGGGGCACAGAAGGATCAAACCTCTTTATTATCAAAATTTCTGTTGGTATTTCCAAAAGTCCATAAGCCTGCATTTCTCCTTGGCTGCCTAGGTGTAGCTGGTATTTAAAGTTAGGCCTGATGATTTACTATGTTTTGATAAACGGTATAAAGAAGCAAGCTAATTAACAATAAGACACTGAATAATGGAAGAGTTTGACAGAGGTAAAAGCTAGATGTGTTCAAGCTGAAAGCATCTATTTATTGAAGTTCAAGGTTGCTGGTAAGTAATAAATTTCCTATAGGAAACAGCAATATTACCAGAACACACAGAACTAAGCAGCCATGACACCTACGCTTTGCTAGCGTAAGAATGACATCAGATCTTACATGTCACTTCTGAGAATAACTATCTACCAAATGCAAAGTGACCAACATAAAGTTCAACCTCAACACAACTGACAACTATCACACTATTTAATCTTCGCAATCAAGATCAGGCCAGGCCAAAAGGAGGGAAGCTGGTACGTTACAAACCACATGTGGCTCAGCTATTTCTGTATGCTGTCCTTTACTGTGACTCTACGCTTTCTCATACAATTCCAGCCCTGTAACAGCAACATAACAGCATGAGTCACCTTCTGGCTGGAATGAATAATGTACTACATTCCTTATGGACATTAATCTAAAACCAGTTTTATGACAGAACTGCATGTTCAGCATTTGCACACATCAACTTCAGCAACTGTATCAAAAGGTGAAACAGTGAATGCAGTTGGTTGCAAATACTACAGCTGAACGATAAAGATTTACTCTCACACCAGTACATCAGAAGCTACATTATGAAGGTATATAGATTTATTTCAGTTTAAGGTAAAGTACTTGCTTACTGGTTGTTTTTTTCCAAATTAAAATGTCAAATTTATTTAAATATGACCTATGACTTATTGTTGAAATATAAGCATGTCTTAACTTATTGCACTTTAAAGTAAATTTTTTAAAAGACACTTCTTAAAGCACCATTTGAACCTAGCATCTAGCAAACTGTCCATTTAGATCTCCTCAGTTTTCAGATTATGGTGAATAGAGGAAAACACCTCAATGTTCCTCTATCCACTTTTAACATTAACAACACTTAGGAAGAAATGAATAAAACACAGCTATACAAAACCAAAGTATTACACCTGCTATATATGCTCCTCAGTTTTTAATTTTTGCATTTTTATTCCTCTAGGAAAGGCAAGGGAAAGGAAAAAAAGCAAAATACAGCATAAGGAAAGAAAAAAAAAAACCAAACCCAAACCAAACTGTGCTCCAAGCATTTCAGTACAAAAAAATCTTCCAGGTGTTTATACAGAGAGAAGACATGACATAGAAAGATCATTCTTTAGAAAAAGCAATTCAGTGGTACAGTAGAGACAAAAATCAGATGAAAACTAAGCTGCCCACATCATCTGCTCTTGCTCCTATTCTACATTTCTCTTTTGAGACTACACAAAATTTGGACATCTGCACTAGGAACTGAGCTGGAACACTGATCTGGCTAAAAATTCATCCCGCAAAAAAAGATTACCTTTTCAATATATATCAGTTCCCCAAGTTCAGCACAACTGTACAACTTATTGTGCCAGCAAACAGGCAAAGCTGCACAGGGCAGTGATGTGCAGTTCTTGCTTCATACAGTATCAGTGTCAGCTAACAGACAGCATAAGCAGCATTCAAAACTATAACCTAAATGTTGGCTACTTTAAAAGCAAAGGAAAACAACCCTGTACTGCCACACCCTTAAAAGTGGGAAAGAACGATTAGACAGTATGTACACCCATAATAGCTGTAGCCCCTCCATGATTTTACTAAAGAGAGATAAAAAGCAGTATTTTCTGTAAATACGAGGAAACATTAGAATGCCAGTTAACTAACCACTGTAAAATATTTGAGCAAACAATCTTTCTTGAGGTCAGTTTTTCATTAGCTATTGACAGAAAACTCTTGAAGTATTGTAAGTGGTTTTTTTAAAAAAATAACAATCTCTAGATGTTCCTTACTTTTAAAGCAAGATGGTCAGCCATTATTTTGCAATAGTTTTGGCAAACCAGATTGACAAAGCAAGTAACTTCCAAACACTAATAAAACAGAAAGGAATGTGTTCTACATTTTCAACACACAACTCCTGTTATTCTTATCACTTGTAAACAGCAGTTCCATGTGGAGAAAAAGAACTAATTAACCCAGAGCGCAAAGCAAATAAAGTGTTTCTAAAAGCAGAGCAATTTTATCTGTTAATACAACTGGATCAGAGTTCAGACAGTGGCTATTGAATGGGGAAACTTGCGTTTCTGCCTTTTTATTTTTAAAAAGGGGGTTTGTTCATAATCAAGAAATGCACCAGTAAAGCTTTATATACTTTGCAGTTATTTATTGGACAACATAAATGGATAGAAGAAACAACTAATGTGACATCATGTGCCCACACTTTGAGGATATGGGA
Organism: Antrostomus carolinensis; assembly: GCF_000700745.2. Taxonomy (NCBI): domain Eukaryota; kingdom Metazoa; phylum Chordata; class Aves; order Caprimulgiformes; family Caprimulgidae; genus Antrostomus; species Antrostomus carolinensis. Next base: position 21,182 of record NW_010312981.1, read on the forward strand.
TCACAATACATCAGAAATTAACAAAATCAGTACAGTTTCAAGTGCACCACTTTAAGACAGATTTACTGAACAGCTACTGCTCATAAAACAGTCGTGACTCACAAGTCCTGATTAAAAGAATTAAAGAGAACACAAACATGAAAAGTGTCCTACAGCAAGAATCCTACCCCCCCAAAGTGAACCAATGCTAGTTTTGGGAATGTCCTTTATTTGTAAAGTTCTATACAATGAAAAAAAAAAGTGCATGAAAATTCTCAAAGAAATCATAGCACAAGAAATAGGGATAGTACAGCACTCTCTTTAATTACTGTGCCATAATTATGATTTATCAAATCACTTAAAAAAGGGAAACAAAAGCAACCTAATTGTAATAGGCACACCCATCACAATCTGCAGCTAGGCATGCAAAAGAATGCTAATATACTTAAGCATTCAGGAAAAAGTAAGATTATTGTTAAGAAAACTTTTAAGAAGCACTATGATAAAAATCAACGTTGTGGCCTGCCATGTGACCAGGCTCACATTTTTGCTCCAGAGAAATTTGAGGTTAACCAACTAATAATTAACATCTGCACTCAACTGGAAGACATATAGCTCTAGGGATGTGTATTACAAAACACGCTATTTTCTGAAGTCTCTTTATTCTAGTTAAGAAACAAACAAAAAAAACTTAACAGTCTAATTTGCAGCTCATTGCTCATAAGAAAATTGTACAGATAAGGCCCCAGTGTACACAATAAAAATGCATAAACATAACTTTCTTTCTCTAGTGGAAACACATCTAATAAAGGAGTGTCTAACTCCAAATGGAGCTAATACAGTCAAAGTAATTTTTAAAACTTTCCTAGTACCAAGTCACAGAATCACAGAATGGTGGGGGTTGGAAGGGACCTCAGGAGATCATCTAGTCCAACCCCCCTGCCAAAGCAGGTTCCCTA
>NW_010312981.1:22145-39827 GCF_000700745.2 Antrostomus carolinensis
TCCCTACACCAGGTCGCACAGGAAAGTGTCCAGGCAGGTTTTGAACATCTCCAGAGATGGAGATTCCACAACCTCTCTGGGCAGCCTGTCCCAGGGCTCCGTCATCCTCACAGTAAAGAAGTTTTTCCTTAAGTTTGTGGGGAACTTCCAGTGTTCCAGTTTTTGCCTATTGCCCCTTGTCCTGTCACTGGGTACTATTGAAAAAAGCCCAGACCCATCCATTTGGCTCCCACCCTTCAGGTATTTATAGTCATTGATAAGATCCCCTCTCAATCTTCTCTTCTCCAGGCTGAAGAGTCCCAGCTCCCTCAGCCTTTCCTTGTAAGGCAGATGCTCCAGGCATCATCTTTGTGTCCCTCCACTGGACTCTCCCCAGAAGATCCCTGTCTCTCTTGAACTGGGGAGCCCAGAACTGGACACAGGACTCCAGATGTGGCCTCACCAGGGCAGAGTAGAGGGGGAGGAGAACCTCCCTCGACCTGCTGGCCACGCTCTTTTTAATGCACACAAGACAAAATACTGACAAAATTACTCTTCATGTAGTTATCACATCATGTATAAATCACATGATCTGTCGAGTTACCTGTCTGCACTTATAGGGCCCATACATTCTTTCTACATGTGTGAGGCTCTTTATTTGCAATTCCCTGTCTTGGCTCATTTCACTGTGTGTACTTGAATCGAAAACTTGTATCACATACTTTGTGCTACTGTTCACTCCATAAAGATGTTTCGGTACTGTTGTCCCCTGGGGAAAAAAAAGAGTACATTTATCCTCATGTTTCTAATTGTCAACAGAACTGTACTGTTTACATGAACCTAACAGTGGAACAAGCCTAAAGACTCCTACCACTGAAGTATGACCTATGAGGAAAAAGGAAAAAGATAAGTGTTGAGAAAGAACCTTAAAAAAATAGCAGGCACAGCACCACCATCTTTACCAAGCTGTGCATTACACATACCTACCATGAGTCAGATGGAGCTTTTTTTCCTGGTCCAGAAGTCTACTTTTTCTTTTAAGCATGAGGTTCACCCAGTCTAATGAGTTAAGCATTATGCTGCTTCTAAGTCAAGGAGGAGTAGAGGCAGATGGATCCTTTCAACAGGTAATTCATCTTACTTTAAGACAGTGGATGTACAGGCACCACCTTTCCAGTGTTTCAGGGGCAGCGTCAGCTACATCGAGAAACAACTAGAAAGTACAACAGCAACAGAAGATGGAAAAGTGATTCCCTGCCATGTAAGTTTAGAACCAGATTTTACAGGCATGTTACATGCAAAAAGATTTGGAAGAGCTGGGTGAAGTTTCAGGTTGTCACCACCAGATGTGTTTTCTAACAAATTTCCAATACTTTCCACCATGTTCTAAAGCTGCCTGACTCTTCACCTCTGTGCTGTAGCTACCAGATGATACTAGATCAGGTTTCTTCCTATTACCATCCAAGCTAAAACTTTACACCAATATATAACATGAAACAGAAACCAAGCACCACTTCTTGTCATGCTATCATTTCCTTTTGAAGCTGAGGGGAAAAAACTCTCCAAAATGATGTTTTCATAAGCAAAAAAAGAATCGCCTCTGTGATATTTGTGAAATTTTAAATTAAATTATAAGTTTCACTGCCTTCCTTAAGCAGAAGAATGGTCAATGGTCATTGCCTCCTTAAAGTCTTCTTAGGAGCACATTCTGCTTAAAGAATCAAAGCCACAGCAACGTTTAATCAAAAGCATCAAGTGCAACTTGCACTGCCGAGCAAATCATAGCGATTCCATGCTATGAAGCTTTATGAAGAATACAATTAGGAGTGCTTGATCGTTCACCACTAAAGAGTATAAAGTCCTCTCAACTAAGCCAATTTTTCAGACCTCTCTTTTGCCCCTCAAAAAGGAAGATCTGGAATAGCTTTGTAGCTTAGGGGCTTCTGTGAGTCACCTGAACCATCAAATTGACAGATGAAGACTGCTGACAGAAGGAGAACAATAGGCAAATTGTTGATATTTGGACTGGCCAGAAAATTATGATCTCCTGGCAAATAATTTCTTTATTAGTTTCTCCCCTTTAAGAATTGTGTTCCAACCAGGAACAATCCTCACTCAGGCTGGAGTGCATACTCTGTGAAGGACAGAAATGAGTAACACTGAATTCAGTGAATATTCAATAAAGGACATCTAACTTCAGAGGCAATAAATGAAGCCAACTGTCTAGAGAGTCCCAGTGCTCCTGTGATTGGAGTAAACATGACAATGTCAGTTGGTCCTTGTTTGACCACAATTTTCTCTCCATTCCACTTGAGATTTCTCCAAAGATTCATTCTGACTTGTATTTCATCAACATGGGTTGTGTAAAGTATGACTGAGTAAGAAATCTCTCTCAAGGGGTGAGCTTCTTTCAGGAGATTGGCCTGACAAGTGAGACTCCAGTGGAGGGGCACAAAGTTGATTAGGGCCCTGGAGCATCTCCTGTATGAGGAAAGGCTGAGGGAGCTGGGACCCTTCAGCCTGGAGAAGACAGAGGGGATCTTATCAACGTCTATAAATACCCAAAGTGCGGGGGCCAAATGGATGGGGCCGGGCTCTTTTGAGTAGTACCCAGTGACAGGACAAGGGGCAATGGGCAAAAACTGGAACACTGGAAGTTCCCCACAAACTTAAGGAAAAACTTCTTTACAGTGAGGGTGACGGAGCCCTGGGACAGGCTGCCCAGGCAGGCTGTGGAGTCTCCTTCTCTGGAGATGTTCAAAACCCGCCCGGACACTTTCCTGTGCGACCTGGGGTAGGGAACCTGCTTTGGCAGGGGAGTTGGACTAGATGATCTACTGAGGTCCCTTCCAACCCCCACCATTCTGTGATTCTGTGACTACTTGAAAACATCTGTTTCCAAAATAATACTGACTGGTATTCTGCAATGACCTCTCACACTCTCAGAAAGAGGTAAGGGCAATGATAATGCCAGGAAGGCCTCTCGCTGCCTTCAATCAGAGCAATACCCATTAAATACTTGTACTGCCATAAATAAATTAATCTGTCTAGAAATAAAGGTAACTGTTTCAAATAATATTGTGATGCTGTATTTTGTATCAGTACACTTGATGTTAAAGTGTTCAACACTAACAGGAACAAATATACACTTGCTCCAGAAAAGAACAGCAGAGTCTTTCTATCTTACACATCAAACCAGGTCTGGCCTGATGCTGTGCTCTCCTGAAGTTGCTTTTATCAATGTTGCTTTTTATATACTAAACAGGGGTTTGAATAAAAACAGACTGGGTATGCCAAACTGCATTGCTGTTTACTAAAACACTGACTATATTAGGCTGACACACTTGCCTGATCTTTCTGTAGATCTAACCAGATCAAACACTGCCTGAAAAGATATCTCGTGTCTTTTAGGTCATTTTGGGGAAGGGTTTCCTCACACAAAGGAAACAATGAAATAGGATCTGCCAAAATGCAATAAGCATCCGAAATGCTTAGCAATAAAGGATACATAATGAAGCCAAATGATTCAAACCAAACATTTCTGGCTTTGCACCTGGCCAAAATGCTACTATATATAAAGACACACTGCTTATCTTATCTGAAACAGAGAAAGGATCAAGAGGCAAGTAAATCCTATCCACATCAGATCTATTTTATAAGCTAAGAACTGAATTAGTTACTTACTAAGAGTAATCAAAGGATTCATCATAGGATTCTCTCTTATAACCAGAAAGAACATTAAAGCCACATGCCCTTTATGGCCTAAGCTATACGGTGTGAGAGCACACACAGTACCGGCATCTTCTCCTAGGTCATGAGCAGTCAGAAGTATCCAATCCTGCACGTGCTGAATTATTAATCAGATGCATTTCTAAAGACAAGTCAGTGTCAAAAAAGGGTTTATAGAGCTAAAGGTTACTCAAATTCTGCATTTAGCAGCTACTTTTGGAAGACAATACAGCCTTCCCTGCTCTGTGGCACTCTCCTCTGCAGGAAGATAATGGCAGAGAGGGACCCTGATTACCCAAGGACACATTTCATAGAAAAGTTACATTTAGCTTCAAATTCTGATTTCTCTGTGACAGTACCCATGGTGACAGTGACACCAAGTGAAGACACTACAACTGACTGCTCAGATGCTTTGAAAGTAGAGGCATGATGTTTTGCCTGTCATCCCTGGAAGCATGAGCACTTGCACAAGTTACAGCAGGTTGAACTAGCACATAAATTTACAACGTATCAGCTGCTCCTGCCACGACAGTTTGCGTAGCTGTTACTACAGGGTAACACCATCAGAGTGGTGCCGCAAAAATAGCGAGCTCTCTCATTACTGCCAAGACACAGAAAGCACAATCCTACCACAGATTTTATCTAAATCCCCAATACTTGGGGTCAGCTGTTTACACACAGCTCAGATCAGTACAAGCCAGTAAGCTCTGAGATAACACAAGGAGCCTAATGGGGAACTGTAACTCAAACCTTTCTACTTCACAAGTACTCCACATTGCTGATACTGAACTAGAAGCAGTACTTCCACCCAGACACAACCCTGCACTAATACAGCACTGAATCATTGATGCAGTGGGTCGATACTTAATGTACTTTTTTTTTTTAATTATTTTTTTTAAAGTGATGGGGGAAGAATTGATCAATTCATCTGCCTTCTGCAGACCTAGAAGTTAACCTGGTCATCCAGTAGCTCACATGACAAAAGCAGTCATTCTAGAAAGATTCATGACTAGCTTTAGAAAAGGCTACTACTTCCCTTTAACCGGCAGTCCAAAATCTCTTAAAATCCCCTCTTTAAAACTCTTCTTTGCTTAAATATTTTTTGAGCTGTTGTTTGAATTTGACTAGCTTAGATTTCAGGTATCGTTCCTTCCATGGTTTTCTTCACTAGACTAGAACTTCTCATTGCTTCTTCACAAGATCCCGATACAATCTAACAAAAATATATCTTAATATCCTCTAGAGGAGGAAAGAACATGTTTGAGCTCCCTTCTGAGCCTTTTATATTTTTTCAACATCTTTTACAATACATTGGTGTCAGACACACTACTTCTCACATCTGTTTCACAAATGCTACCTTCAACCTCCTCAGCATTCTCCTGTTATTAATGTAACCAAAAATGACATTAGCTCTTTCAGCATCCCACTGATTTTCATTCAGCTGCTTGACTGCAATGACCTGAAATTCTTTTTCACAGCCACCGTTTTCTATACCATGGACACTGTTTAGATTCTTTGTTCTTATACACAACATCCTACTTTGTTTGAATACCCAAACTCCATCAAAGTGATTTACATAAATATGTATGACTGCTGCACTATTTAACTTTCTGCAATTCTTTGCCTTCCTTGAATTCTATCAGCAGCACATATTATTGATACAAACTAATTACACAGTAAACTTGGATCAAAATAGTTTATTATAAATGGACATTATAACCAGTAGCTTTTCATGTGAAACATTTACGCTCCTTAAAGGGATGAAAATCTTAAAGTTATTAAACTTTTCTAAAAATCAAACTACAGCTCTTACCCTGTAGCCACATATTATAATTCAAAACAAATGAAAGCATATAATATCAAGTGACATGCTTCAAGTTATCAGAAAACTTCTACCTTGAATTCTGTACATTGCAGTGAGTATTTAAAAAAAAAAAAAAAAAGTCAAGCAGCTCTTCTTCGTCCTCTATTCTCAATAAATTACTTCAATTCATTTTATTACAGTTAGAATGAATATTGTTCTTCACAGGGACAGAAAGAGCCAGTATGCTTATACTTCATGGCACATGGCTAAAGAACAATAAAGCTGCAGTAAAACAAACAGTAAAAGAATAAAAACATAAAAATGCATCAATAACAATACCAAAAACACATGTGCAAAAACATGCAAGAATTAAAGAGGCTCAAATTAAAGTGCCACAAAAATGATGAGAGGGCTGGAGCACCTCTCCTATGAGGACAGGCTGAGACAGTTGGGGCTGTTCAGCCTGGAGAAGAGAAGGCTCCAGGGAGATCTTATAGCGGCCTTCCAGTACCTGAAGGGGCTCAGAAGAAAGATGGGGACAGACTTTTTGGCAGGGACCTTAGCGATAGGACAAGGGGTAATGGCGTTAAACTGAAAGAGGGTAGATCTACACTGGCTATAAGGAAGAAATTTTTTACAATGAGGATGATGAAACACTGGCACAGGTTGCCCAGAGAGGTGTTAGAAGCCCCATCCTTGAAAACATTCAAGGTCAGGCTGGACAGGGCTCTGAGCAACCTGATATAGTTGGAGATGTCCCTGCTCACTGCAGGGGGGGTTGGACTAGATGACCTTGAAAGGTCACTCCACCCCAAACCATTCAATGATTCTATTATACTTTTATCATAGACCTCCAAAACAGTCAAATTGAATGCCACTGTATATTAAAAACATAATAACATTTCTAACTACATACATTTTATCTATATACACACTAGTTACAGCATATGGGTGTGTTCGTTCGATTAAGAAGCACTCCAGCTGAAATGTCTGCAATCTAAAGTTTTACTTACAGCACTAAAAGAGCACTGACAAACTTAGATTTTTTTAAATTTCCTTTTCACTTATGTTGAAGTATTCCTAGCTTAAAATTCTTTGGTACTCATTGCAATCACCAAAACCGACAAATTTAAATCTGCTGAAGGGATACTCCACATGCTAAGTGAGCTGTTAAATGCCAACAGTCAAATGTAACTTAATCTGAACTATGTAAATTTTACTGTGTTGGCTGTTTCCCTTTGTTCTATGATTGAAGATTTAATCACTTACTCACTTAATAGTATGTCTCTCCTCAAACTCAGATAGTTCTTAAATGGTAGTTCTTAAGTCTCTAACGCTTGAGTGCAACAGCTGCAGCACATCAGCAGGAGCAACTAGAGTGCATCTCTGTCTGTTGTACCAAATTTCTCCCTTCATTTCACTTGGTTAAAATTGTGGTCCTTTATCCAAACAGTTAACTGTCAACCTTATATTTTTAGGGAGTCACAAATTCTATGCCAGTACTATTCACTAATCACATCTCTGAAAAGACTGATTAATGTAAACTAAAATATAATTAACCCATTTCTGAGCCTTTAATCACTGAAATAAGTGGTGGGCAGTACCATCTGACTCACAAAATGGACACCAAAAACCAGTCAGCAACTAAATACGGTAAAACTACTAAAATTTTTTGATAGGGTCATATTAGGAGGAGATAGCCATAAACCCAAATTGTTTCCATTTAAGTAACTTTCAAAAAACCTCTTTCCTTTTAAAGTAAACCTTTTAAGGATTAAGTTTGAAAGTGTAACAGCTTATACTGAGGTTTATGTTTGCCGTAAGCCAGTATCATCATTCAATTAAATGCTTTTAAAAGTTAAGGAAACCATGTCCAACAAACATTTAAAAAAAATCAAACCATGGAAATGGAAAAGTTAGCAGCCTAGAATTACAGAGTTTTTCCTCAATCTAGCTTGTGACAAAGATCATCTCTCTGAAGCAGGTGCAGAACAAGTATCTTCAGTTTCGTCAAACTGATCAATGATATTCATACAAAACTGAGGAAGAGCTGAAAATCAGTTCCATTACTAAATACTGCATAGAAATGACTTAGGTATTATTTCTTTTAATTGAAGACAAAAGGAGTTAAAATATTTCAATGAAACAAAGAACAAAATCTGAAATACAAACTAATTAGATAAACCTTTTTTAATGCAGATATATCAAATGCAATTCTTCTGTCATATAACAGGCTGACAGAACAATTGAGGTTGGAAGGAACCTCTGGAGACGATCCAGTTCAACCTCCCTTCTCAAAGCAGGTCCACCTAAAGCAGGCTGCCTGTGACCTCAGATAGTATTTTAGTTGGGGCTTTTTATTTGACTCCAATTTCTACACAAATATATTTTGACAAATGTTTAAGCCACCCGATCGCAGTTACCCTGAAGTCCAACAACAAAGGGAAACAAAAGAAAAAACAGTGAAGGTAGTTTTTCTTCAAGGAAATAAATATCATTAAACTTCAACAATTAACATGTGTATGCCCTACAAAGTGAAGCATCCTGAACTGACAGTAATTATATCAGTAAGTCTAAAGTTCAACAATACTTACTTCAGAAAAGCTATTCCAAATCCAAAAGTTTGCTGCCGTTTAGTTTAATATCCACATATGTATGTTCTTTTACTCACTTTATTGAATCTGTCAGCGGCCTGGGCTCTACACTTTTCAGGATGCAGCTGAATATGAATATGGTACTACTTTCTAGAGCTCAATGAATAGTGAAACAGTGAAGTACTTTTTAACATTTTAGAACATCACTATTGGCACTCAAATTGGCATGGTTTTAATAATGGGTTAGTTCATACCTCAGAGCTATTGTTTCAAGCTCTGACAGCTCCAGCAGACAGCATTTTATTGGATTTACTTGGTTTTGGTGTTGAATGTTTCCTTGCAACTACAACTACAGAACTGGTTCTCATTTGAAAGCAAAGTTAAGATGACAAAACCCACAAGTTTACCTGTGTTCCCAAGATGCTTTCTTTTATGTCCCCTGGGATTGCTGCTATTACTCTAAGAAGTCTGGCTTTACACAAAATCCTGCTTAAAGTGAAGATGTCAGGGAATGGTATATATTATAAAAAGCTGCACAAAGTTCCACTAACAGAACTATATTGATTCAGGTCTACTCATTACCATTTCTTTAGAAAAAGGAATCAAATATCTATACAAGTTTAATATAAATATTTCAAATCTTACTGTACTAAGCCTTGGAGTTGAATGAATCATTAAAAGCAATAGGAATGCTTAAAAAAAATGCAAGAGAACTTGCATTTCCAATGCACTGAGAAAATCATCATCATCATCATCACTACCTAGTTGAATCAAAGTAAATCCTCACTTTTTATCTGTAAACTGGTTAAAGCTGTGTATTTTAGTAATAGAATGGAGGACATCCCACATTTAAGATACCCATAGGACTTCATTAAGCTCCTCACTACAACTTGATAAGCAAAATAACAACATCCAAACAAAATACAGACATCTCACTGCATTAATCAAAGGTCCATGTGGACTAAAGGGTTTTTGTACAAAAGCAGGGGTAGTACAGATCTGGGAAAAAAAAACCCCAAACAAACAAACCAACCAACAAAAAGCACATTGGAGAGTTTTAGAACTGAACCTAAAAGGTATTAGCTAAAAGAGGGAGCAACAGGGAAGGGACAAAACTAAACAAAATATCACCCATTTAACACCCAGGATACTGTACACTTTGTAAGAAAACAGGATGAAGTCTCTTTATCATAGTAACAGGTAAAACTTGGGGATAACACCATGTATTAGCCATCAGAGGTAATTTTATGCATTTTGAATACAACTTTTGATGAGCCTATTACAAATTAAACATTTGAAAACAGTTTATTCTGTTGTTTTGGGGTTTTTTTTATTCTATTTGGTTTTTGTAGTGGCTTTATTGCTTTTTACCCAAGGGCTTACAGAAACAAGCATTTATTAGGCCTTTTTTTCAGCTGATGGCAGGATACACATATGGTAATCTTTGCAAGCCACTGTTTTCCCATGCTCCAACTACTGGACTACTAGAAGCTAGCCCTAAAAGAAAACAAAGAGGACTAGAAGCTACTGAACATGTTCTTCTTTTCATTGACAGAGAAGTGATTGTCTCCACCTCTTTGAAAATAGCTTTTGCTTTATCCACATGTGTGTTTAGATACCTTTGCAACTGGTTACCCTATGGAGAACTCAAAGATCAGCAACTGAATCTGGAGACCCAGGTTAACCTTGTAAAACACCATTCAGTGATTCTTCATCTTCAATGCTGTTTTTGTTTATCCATGTACCTCTAGTGGCAAATTCTACTTTTCATGCTGAGATCCTCTCAGAGCTCTTACCAGCACATTATGTCAGCTTATACGCCCTTCGAGAACAACTGCAGCAAGAGGACTGGAGGATTACAGGCCCTCAAATAATTTTACCTGCATCGTCAATGGCAAGCTTGAGTAAAAAATGTGCTTGAATTCCAATCTTTGAACTTCCATAAAGTCAGTAAACTTGACCAAATCTGAAAGCACGTGCATGTTGTTAATGTAAATGGTATGATACACTTTTGGGCAAGAATCAAAAGCACTACTGCTAATTGCTTAATGAAGACCCACCTTAAAGGAGCATTTAGTCTTCCTCAGATGCAATTATTGACATTTCCAAGAGCTGAAAAAACTGTCTGTCTTCCTGAAGCCATGCAACAACTTCATACTAATCATCTAGTGTCAGGAGACAGATGAAGAAGCCTATACAAGTTCAGAAGTGCACTGACAAATCATACCTCCAGCTGGTTTGTCCCCGAGGTCTCTTGGACAGTTATTGTTGCAGTTAACTCTCAGTTCATCAAGATTACTAATTAGTAAAATGTTTTTGGGCTGTTAATGAATAAAATTGCCATCACCTCTTGCTCATTAAAAAAAAGAAAAAAGAAAAAAAAAAAAGATTTTCAGGATGTACCTACCCAGTTTTGTTAAGTTTTGTAAAGCAATATGAGTATTACTTAACTAGAGGCCTTAATTCAAGTCTAGAAAAATCTCCGAGAACGTCAGTATCACAGAACACAAATATTCCTGTTTTCATGTTTCAGATTTGGAAGTATTTGCATTTTATTTCCAGTACTACTGGTATCACTTTTATTCTGGACAATTAAATCTATTTCACTGTCCCAGCTCATGGTCCTTTTGAGAGAAAGGTTTAATTCAATCCTTTGAAAAATAATTATGAGATTATTAACAGTGAGTTTAAGAAGCAACTGACACACTTGAACTTGTTCAGGCACCCAGAACAAAAGAACCCTGAAGTATTGTTAGCAAAGTTCAGGACGATGAAGAAAAGGATATATTTTTTATTTGCAATTGGACCAAAAGGTGAAAATGTGATAATGTAGATTCAAATTATTTAGATGAGATTATCAGTGCAGCACTGTGCCAATACATAAATTAGGACTTTTCTTCTACTTTATATTTTTATAGATACTAGAAGCATTTGCTAAAGCCTCACAGGAAATTGATGGAAAAAAACAGAACGCCCTAGCCATCAGACTGCTTTTCAATGCATACTTACTCTTCCAGTGGCTATTCAAACACTTGGACAAAGAGACCATAACCAGGAATAAAACTCTGTGCTTAAGAAGTATTTTGCATAATTAAGACCAACACTTAACTGATTATTTCAAATCCTAGTCAATCAACTTTTATATATAAAAAGTAAAATAAATACAAAGTGCATCAAGAGCAAAGCACAGACCAACAGAACCTTCTCACACAGGTGGTCACTACATCATAGTATTAATAGTGAGGTGATGGCTGTGGACTGGAAAAACAACCTGAAAAACCTCATGTTGAGAAAAAGTAACAGTAAGTCTTGTGGAACTCTAAAGAGAAGATGATTATTAAAACCTCAGGGGCTCTAGCCATTTAAGAGACAAGTAATTCCTTTATTTCTAAGAAAAGCAGAAAAGAAGTGCCATCAAAACCACCAAAAGACTTTCAGATCTAAAAGCACAGGTAAGGCTGCTTATTTTTTGTTTTGGCTTTGGTCAGAAAATCATTCATCAGTGTCACCATGGTGTTTCTGCACTATCCTGTTCTAAAACTAATGTTCCAGCAAATTTTAGATTCTGTTTATTACTACATATTATTATTTTATTCAGGGGAAAAAAAAAAAAAAGATAAAACACCCCCTATGTTTCTAACGTTTTAATGACAAATGACAGACTTCCAAATAAGAATAATTTCAACCCTACACCCATAGAAAAAATTGCTCCTCTGCCTCTACTGTTACTATTCATAGATCTCTAGCAGCTACTAGTCCAGACCAGATGACTGTAACAAATTCAAACACTTCTGGCAGAGGCATGTTTATTATTTTCCAGTATGACTGTCTGCCAAGTTTTCCTGTCCAGGATTTTTTTTTTTTTTAAAGAAAGGAGCTGTGTGAGCCAAACTGTCAGGGACTATTCTTCAAACAATTCTTTCAGAAAGTGGAAGTGCACTAGCACGTATGCAGACTTCTATTTGAATATGGTTCAAAAACATTAGAAGACACAGCACAGTCAAAACTTTAATCTTCAGAAAACAAAATGCTATGCTGTGAGTCTTTGAAATAATTTATCAGTACAGAATACTCAAAATCTTTCTTAACACATGATGAAAAAAGCATAAACTTTAAAGTTAAATTTAAAGTTAAAATTAAGCTGGAATTGATTAACACAGCCATCTTCAGTTCCCCTCAAAATATAACCTTTTAATAACACCTTTTGTTTTACAACTTTTCAATACGTATTCTACAATGTCTGTTTCCAGTCTGTTGCTCATTAGTTTAGCTGTACAAATGCACACACAGTACTATGGCATAAAGGGACATATCTTGTGAGGAATTCTTAGAAGCACTGGTGCATATCATTATCTTAAACAGTGGTCTTGTGATTAAGACACCTAAAGGCAAGAAAAGGTGGATGAATCCTACATCAAACCCCTTATGACCTTGTACAAGTCATTCAATCCCTCAGTCTTGATTCTACATCTACAATACCAAATTAAGAATTACTTAAGTGTTTTGAAGCACAAAATCATTCTTTAACTGCATACATGGCATCCAGACAGGAATGCAGTCAGGCAGCCTTTATATGTGATAAGCACTCAAAAAAAAATCTTCGCAGGAGTTGAATTAAAAGAAAGAAAAAACAAATGTCTTTGCAAAGTTCTGCACATGATTCTCATCTTTCAATCTGAACATAATCTTGAAAGGCCATCTTGAGTGAATTATCCTCTTGCAAGAGTTTAATCCAATTTAAAGTAACTCTAATTAGTAAAAGTACAAAGTCATGAACAAACAACAGAGATACTGCTTAAAAGGGCAGTGGTATGATATGGCAGGTCTTTTGATTTATCTTGCTGTTACCAGGGTTTCAGGTCTTGAAGGACAGAATTCTGTTTAGCACATGAACTGGGGATTTCCAGGGCAGAAAAAAATCCGAAGTTGTGACTGCATGAAAAATTGCAATCACTTAAAAATTATGGTCTTAAAGAGCTAAAAACTTAACCTCATACACAAATCACAAATGAGACTGTGAGTTCTGCTTATTCTCTCCTACAAATAAGTAACTACCCTTGACAATTATGCATTAAAAAAACCACAAGACTCCAATTATTGTTTCTAAATAAAAACATTTGTAGCACATTTCCATTAAAAAATGACTATAACAGTTGAACTCCTGGAGGTAGCCAGGAATACACTGATTTTATAGGAATTGTGAACATTATATACTTTTGAAAAATCAAGTCTTGATGTTATGGAACTACATTAGCCAGATCATCTACTGACAAACTTCCTTGCACCGAACTGAAGAACTGACCCTTGAAATTTTAATAATGTCTGAAATATTAGGAAACTGTCTTAAAACAAAGAAAAATCTAATACATTATTTCCTACAACAACGGTGAGTTAACAAAAATCTTTAAATGTGACATTTTGGAGACATTAATCCTGTTATCATGGCTGCTACTATTCAATAGCTAGGGATCAAGATCTTTGTTAACAGACAATTACAAAACATAAATATTTGTCTCCTCACTGGAAAAAGTGCAACCCCTTTCTAAATAAATATTAATTTATAATCATCACCTTCTACTGCACTTCTCACTTTTTTCACCTTTCACTTAATGGAAATTAAGAGTTTTAATTGCATCCACAATTCCTTTCGTATCAGTTTATCTCTCACTTTCAGAAAAGATCACTCCCATTTTCATCACATTCTTTACCAACAGTAGAAAATGGCTGTTTGGTTGTTTGGGGTTTTTTTTTGTTTTGTTTTGTTTTGGGTTTTTTTTGGGTTTTTTTTTTTGTTTTTTTTTTTTGTTTTGTTTTTGTTTTTTTTTTTTTTAAAAAAAACAACCCAGATTTCTTAATTGCTTGAGTGAATACTAATACAAAACTATACCCTCTCTGGAGTAAAGCCTTTTGTCTATGATTGGGCCTATGCAGAAATACCACTAAGCCTCATGAGAGATGATTTTTAGAAGCCTTTTTAAAGCTAAACAGTTCAACATACAGCTTGGCAATAAGAGACATGGATGTCCACTTGCAACTGAGCTTATTTTAAAATGTGAACAAAGTTCCTGAATGGAAAAAGAGCACTTGACCTCACTGTCCAACTACAAAAACAGTCAAAGAGCAACAATTTTCAGTACAGATGTGACCTGTGCTTCATGAATTCGGAGCTAAACTTCAACTAACTCACAGAAGCAGAACTATCTCAGATTGGATTTACTTCTGAGTTAGGGATGAGCATACACAGAAGCTATTTGCCAGAAAAACACTTCATGCAGTTGGCGCCTTATCCTTTTACATGGCTAGCCTCCAATATCAACTTGGAGATTTCCTACCTCTAAATGCTGGCAGCTACTAGAACATAGGTTGGTGAAAAAACACTCTTCTCCTTGTAAAATATGTAATGTATCACGGTGATGAATGTTAGTCAACTGAAAACTAACCAAAAATAGAAAAAAAACAACCCAACAGGTTAAAAAAAAAAAAGAGACTACTTCCTTACATACAAAAAACCTCATATTCTTTCCCTTCCAATCCTAGCTTGCAAACAATAATATCAAAGAATATAAAGTTCCTTTATATTATGTATTAATAATCACAATACATTAAACACTCAAGTCAGAGACTGCTTAAAACACAGTGCTTTGGAAAAAACAATCATTGTAATCAGATGCTGTAAAACAGCTGCTGTATTTTGGAATATGTAATCTTTTTTTCTTTCATAAAGTAAAACTAGGATTTCATGGTTTATTTCTTAGCTGGAACACTGGGAAGAATTTGGGGAGCTACAATTAAGGTCCCGTTCACTACCACTATGACAACCACATTGTGCCGTCCTTTTCAACAGCACTGTACATTTCATAGACAAATCCACCTGAGAAGTAGCAAAGTGACACTGAGAGATTTTGGCTGGCACCAGTGACAATAACCTATTCTAAAGAATATTTAGAAAACCAACACCAAAATAAAGAACTGGCGTCACTTTTATAGAAGTTTACTAAAAGTCCTAACTTTTGTATAGATGACACTATCACCCTTAATTACAAGTTTAATCTTTAAACAATATTATCCCAAACATTTTAATTTTTCCTAACAAGCTCACACCAACAAATGAAACACACACTTCTAAGTATAATCACAAGAGACTGCACTCATACCGAATCACTCGGGCATTTGACAGAGCCAAAGGTTTAGTGGATAGCTCTCCCTACCACATATTCCTCCTCTCCTAAAAACTAGGAGAAAATAAGGACATCAATACAACAGTTGCAGAATTTTCCAATTATTACTTAATTGAAAAAAAAGGTGAAAAATTAGAGTTATATTTAACTTTTAACATCCAAAATCCTGTTGAAAGTTGCAGCATAAAATTTGTAACAGCTATACTAGGTTCTATTCTGTCAAGAAGACTATGGTTCTCAGTATGCATTTAACTATACAATTTACAAATATTGCTGGGCTTATATTCAGAATAGCAGACTATATTTAAGTCCAACATTGCAGAATGGCTGGCATCTGTAACAGATCACTACAAATTTGAAGAAGTTAAGAAACCATTTTAATAACGTTTAGAAGGAAAAAAGTTGCGACTCCTTTGTGAGCGCAGATGGAATGGACTTCTAACTCCCCAAGTTTTATTTTTTCCTCTTTTTCTCTCCATACATGTCTCTCCCTGTAATCCTCACATGGATATACTACTTCTAGCACTAGCAGTATCCTGTTTTACCATTTTGATGAACTGAAACATCAGAATTCTTCTCCAGACCTTCAATGTATGCAGAACACAACTGTCAGAAAATCATCTACCCTTCCCAGTTACTCATTACAGCATCAATAAGCAGCTCACAAAATATTCTGAAACAGTAAGTTATTTTCAGCTCTAGAACAGTTGAAACTTCAAGTACACTGTGCTAACAAATAACCCAATTATTTGAGGACAACAGACTGAGTTTACCTTCATAAAAAAACCTAAAAATAACCTCTTCCAAAAGCCTCCTCAGCTCAGCAAATATATCTTTCCCTCCTCTTCCCCCTTCCCCTAAGTGACTTCCTAGTGCAAAAGCACTAACCCATAACCACACTGTACATTTGTCCAAACACAAGCCAAATAAAATCAGTTGGCTTCACAAAGCAACATTATGCAATGTGACAGTTAGTGCATCAAACTCTTGGACTAAGGAAACTCCCATTCAGTACTGCACACCATAAAACATTTAAATCATTAACTATTATGTAATAGAAAAAATGCAAGCTAGTGGATTTGAAAACACCTCAATCTTAGGGGCATGTGCAGAGATTCAACTGTACGATCAAGCTTAAGTTTCAACTGATGGCTGCTGCAGAACAGCTGTAAAAACAGCCACAGTTTTGTACTACTCAGTTTTAAACATTACTTCTGCTCCTCCTGACCCTTGTATACCAAACTATATATCTTCAGATAATAAAAGCATTACACTGCAACCTTAGTCATCAGGTTTTCTCCTAAACCAACTTCTTACTAAAGAGTCTCTGTCCAACTCCACTCTGATCTACTGTTATTTTTCCATCACCATCTTATCTCCACAACTTTACTGTCAAATGCATAAACTCCAGCCTCTTACCATCAATGTTCTGCTATCAAAATACCAAGCCCCTGGTCATGAGGGTACTACAAGTAAAAAATGAAATCACTCATCCTTTATAAAACTATAGAATTCAAACATTCAGTGAAATTAAATGGCTTACTATGAGTCAGATGGCTACAGAAGATGAATTATTAATAAAATTAAAACATTGCATTGCTAGTAGTTTCCATAAGAGAATGACATTCTGAAAAAGCCAAAGACTAACTTGGAAAGAATAAGATGTTGCTAAGGTTTTCCTGCAACAAATCAAGCTTACACAAAACAAATAAGATTTTAATAGAAGCAACTGAAGAACATGCAAACGAACAGGCTACAGAAAGTCCATTTATACTGAAGAAGATGATCTGTTGAAAAAGTGACCTGTTTCTCACTGTGTTTGGTTTTTGCTCTGTTTTTTTAAATCTGCCACATATGCAGGCCTACCTATCTGCCAGCAAAATATGTATTTTCTTGTGCCTGCATCACACTGCAGAGTCAGGCTTGAAGTCTGGCTGGTTTTAGTTTATTTCTACTGATACACTGAGAAGATGAACACCAGATATTTAGAATTTGTGTTATTTACATTTCCACATCCCTTAACCTAAAAATAATAATAATACAACTTTACATGAAAGCAGGCAACACAAAATGTACTCATGAACAGCAGAGTGCTCATGAGAATACTGTAGTTCCCCACTATGTTCTACACCTCTTGGACAGCTCTGAGCTGGGGGAGACTTTGTTTTTTTTCTCTCTTCTCCCACTGCACAAAGCAATAAACCTCACGTAACACCTCACCTACTTCCAGCCACAAGTGTGGAGATAAGAAATTCCAGGGGATGAATCAGTCCCATGAGCCAAAGCAAGTTAAACCAAAAGGGAGCAGCCTTAGATAACTGGTCCCTGTTGTTGCAGCTCCATCGTCAATATTTTCCACAGTCCTGGCTCTCAGCACTCTCCTTCCTTCATCCCCCCC